>NW_010542737.1:2975-33970 GCF_000687285.1 Phaethon lepturus
CTAACCTTCCGTGGGATGACTCTGGGCCACAACGGTTGTGTTTCCTATGAAGACGATGGGGGTCATATGGTCCTGAAGGCAAGCCAAGATATTGATCTTGGCATCATAGACCCTGTGACTGCAAACAGGAGAGCGAGTGTCAGGGTGCAGCTGCATGATCAGCTTAAGATGTGTAGCCACGCAAGTACCCAGGCCAACATAATGGAGTGGGCAGGAGTGCATGGAGAGGTGAAGGATGTGAGATGGCCCCCGTCAACAGCAGCTTAAGTTGATCATGAAAGGTTACCCTTAGGCAGGTCGGGGAAATGTAGCTGGTGGGGAGGGATGAGAATTCACTGGGGCATGTAAGCCCAGTGGGGAATTTCAGCAACTGCTGCACCATCTAACAGCAAAAGTACCACATGATGAGATCTGCCATTGCTTTTGCTTGATCATGCAGGGCTTCTGTGGGCATTAAGCATCACTTTTTGGTAAGATTCATTCCCGCAGGGCTGGCTGCATGCTGTACACTAAAGGCAATGACACCTCGTAACACTGTTCATGTTAATGTACCAGAGAAAGCTTTTTATCTCCATCAGGCAGATAATGGGCTTAATTTTCCAGCTTCATTTTTGCTCAATACTTTTTTTTTTTTTTTTTTGGTTCTACAGCAACTGGATAACAGCACAGAGAGCCTATATCATGTGCCCATCTGGAGGAGCAGATTGACCATTTTGCCATGCTTGTCAGTATGCTGGTCTGCTGTGCATTGTCTATACTACCCTAGTGCAGATGGGGGAGTGAGCATCCTGGCACCATTATCTCCATTAGAGAATATTCAACTGCAGCTCCACAGGAAAATGCTGCTCTGATGGGAGCGTGAAAGACGTTTCTCCTCTTGTCGCTGTGCTGTGCAGAATATCCCCTTTCTTATTGCTTCTGAACAACCTTCATGAGTTTGAGGTGGTATGCAAAGCAGGGCGTGCTGAGAAGCACATTATCCTGCAGCCCCGCATTTGTCAGATGCTATTAAACAGCGGGGACAGAGAATGGAGGAGCTGGTGAATCTGTCACATCCTGCTTGTTCAAAAGATTATTGATGCTGCATAATTCATCAAAGCATGACCTCACAGTGGGTTCTGCTGCCAGAGGTGTCCAGTAACAGCTTCTGTTGCAGCTGCCCATAAAGTGATGCTCCTTGTTTATGAAAATAGCCTCTGTCTCTGTGTCTGCTCATAAGCCTTTCAATTAATACACCTAAAATGGTCAGTCTTGCCTTGGACTCAGATAAAATGTGAAGGTCCTGTTCGGTAAGAAATGCAACCATCTTGACATTTCTTAGTGTTCTGGAATGGGATTGAAATAGGGAAATATTGACATTTTCTGTGCAACAGAAATCCCCGGAAGTTTCAATTAGGAAATGTTATAGTGCTTTTTTTCTGACATTATTTATAAAGTGTTTGGATTTTTTACATTCCCACAGCTGAAACATTTTGATTTATTAACAATGAACAAAATATGCTGATCTGTAATGTTCAGTTTTGAATTATTTCATTAATTCCTGATAGCATTTATTTCCTGATAATGAAGTCCTGCTCTATGGGAGATGCAGGTCAGAAGCTTGGTACATTCACTCTGACCCTCTCCCATTGACTGATTTACATATCTTGTAGTGCACCATGCAATTTTGTCAGAATGAAATGCGAAATCTTACTGCCTGATGTAGTGATAAAGGAATCTAGTCTGTACAGTGTAAGAGAGGTTTGGCTGTTGGTTCCCATGAAGCAGCATGCCACAGCAGGAAAATCGAAGTTCATGTTCCAGTATTTAGATTCTCAGTGCAATATTGCAGGTCAGCTAAAAAAAAAATGATGTCAAGTATTTATAGGTTGAATACTTCCTCTGAGTTTCCTGAATAGAAGATTGAAAATGTAGGTGGCTAGAAGATTGATAATACCTGCCACAGTTTGGAAACACACTTTCCCATGCACAGACTGGGGCTGGGATCCAGTCTGCCTAAAATTTCTCTTTGCGTAGACTCCATCTTAGCTCACATACCAGGTTTGCCTAACCCTGTAGGTAACTATTCATTAAATATCTCCTGGTGAGTCTGAGAGGTCTTTAGGTCCATGTCTTGATTCACCAGCACAGGGTTAGGAGAGACATTTCATCCTTCCTAAGCTTTGCTATGGGCTGATTTTAGGCAGTCAGTGGATTTCCAGCCAAGTCTACTGGAGAAGCCTGGAAAATCATATGTCATCAAGACTGCTGAAGGTGGTGACTTCACCTGAAATAAAAAAGTGGTTGGAGCACTGCGCTGAGAAAGGACGGGTCTTCGTGCAGGGCGGCTCCAGGGGAATGCAACCCCGGCCTCTCACAGCGTAAAAGAGGGACCAGACTGCAAGGTCATGGCCAGATAACCCAGTAAACATTCTGCTTGAGCCAGGTGTGCAAGAGTCCTGGGCCCAAAAGCAAATGCAAGAGGAAGACTTCTCTAACCTAGGGTTACTCAGGTGGCATGGGAGAAAACTGTGCTCATTGCTTCTAGGGACATTTTGCCTCTTGTGTGGTTTAAATGTAAAATGCGTACATACTTCAGGGAGAAGGAGTTGTAACTCCAGTTCCCCGTACCTCCAGATGAGCCTAGCTGCTTCCCAGCTGCTGGGGTTGCTGACCAGAAGTTACACCCGCTTGTGCCTGCTTTGGGCCAGGAGCCCTGCCTTCCTGGCCAGCTGCAGCAAGGATGATGGTGTTACCAGATACCGGAGTCTTTATGGCACCGCTCAGGGGTTGTGGCTGCGCCCCTCACCCTGCTCTCCACCCCAAGGGAGCAGAGCACTTAACCCATTGCTTCCCACTTCACCCATGGGTGTTTGTGTCACTAGATTGCCATTGTTGTCATTGCCATCCCACTAGCCACTTCTGGCCAGGGGAGGGCTGGGCAGATCTGGATGCTGAGAGGGTTGTCCTCTGCAGATGCCGCTGTTCCCTACAGAGTGAGGGGTGAGGAAAGGAATTAGGGAGCCAAGATCATCTAGAGGGTAGTAGTCAATGGCTCAATGTCCAGATGGAGATCAGTGATGAGAGGTGTCCCTCAGGGGTTCCTACTGGGACCAGTACTGTTTAATACTTTCATCAATGGCATAGGCAGTGTGATCGAGTGCACCCTCAGCAAGTTTGCAGATGACACAAAGCTGAGTGGTGCGGTTGACATGCCTGAGGGACGGGATGCCATCCAGAGGGACCCGGACAAGCTCGAGGAATGGGCCCATGCAAACCTCATGAGGTTCAACAAGGCCAAGTGCAGGGTCCTGCACCTGGGTTGAGGCAACCCCCAGTCTCAACACAGGCTGGGGGATGAAGGGATTGAGAGCAGCCCTGCCCAGAAGGACTTGGGGGTGCTGGTGGACAATAAGCTGGACATGAGTCGGCGCTCACAGCCCAGAAAGTCAACTGTCTCCGAAGAAGCATGGCCAGCAGGTCAAGGGAGGGGATTCTGCCCCTCTACTCTGCTCTGGTGAGACCCCACCTGGAGTCCTGCATCCAGCTCCGGAGCCCTCAGCACAGGAAAGACATGGACCTGTTGGAGCGAGTCCAGACGAGGGGCACAAAAATGACCAGAGGGATAGAACACCTCTCCTGTGAGGACAGGCTGAGAGAGTTAGGGTTGTTCAGCCTGGAGCAGAGAAGGCTCTGGGGAGACCTTATTGCAGCCTTCCAGTACTTAAAGGGGGCTTACAGGAAAGATGGGGACAGACTTTTTAGCAGGGCCGGTTGTGATAGGACAAGGGGTAATGGTTTTAAACAAAAAGAGGGTAGATTTAGACTAGACATAAGGAAGACATTTTTCACAATGAGGCTGGTGAAGCACTGGCACAGGTTGCCCAGGGAGGTGGTAGATGCCCCAAAACTGGCAACATTTGAGGTGAGGTTGGACAGGCTCTGAGCAGCCTGATCAAGTTGAAGATGTCCCTGCTCACTGCAGGGGGGTTGGACTAGACGACCTTTAAAAGCCTCTTCCAAGCCAAACCATTCTATGATTCTATGATCATCCTCCGCAGGTTTTTCAGAGGCGGCAGCTTCTCTCCAAGCACTCGGCAGGGGACGTAGACAACTGAGCTACAGGCAGGTACCTGTCCTGTCTTCCCCTAAGACAAGGCAGCTGGAATTTCAGTGAAGTCCTACTGAAATGAGGCAGCTGGCACAGACAGACTTGACAGCACCCACTGCTTTCTGTCAGATTGTCTTTTGGATGAAAAGATCCTGGTTTCTGGGCAGCGAGAGGAGGGGAGGAAGAACCACAGGACAAGACTGCCATTCTGCTTTGCAGGACTTTGTTTTTTCTTCGCTCAGCAATATTGCGTCAGCAACAAAATAGAAGTAATATGTAGAGAAGGACTGATCCAAAGCTCAATCATAAAATATCAGGCTACTCTCAGCTACCAGCTTTAGGACATCAAGTGTGACAGCCCCACAGCATTTGGGCTGACTGTTTGCTTTAACGTCTCATGGTTGGTTAATACTACCTAAAAGAGGAGTAAAAAGTTTAGAATTGTAAAATACTCTTTCAATCCTGGTTGTAATTACCTCTTAGCAATGTTAGTGCCTTGCCAACTCAAAGAGAACTAATCCCCTTCTGTCATAGGCAAGAAAAAATGTAATAGCTGTGAGAACTGTGAGCTTATTTTCAAATAGATGCCTCAGCATTTTGATATTTTCTGTGGGATTAACTAGTAACACAGGAAGGCTAATACATATGCAGAGCTTTCATTTGCTTCTGTGACAATTTGCCGGGGGCAAACTGAACTGTGTCATGAGAAATGGTGTCGTTTTCCCCCCTTCCTTGTCAGTTGAAGCAAAAAGACTTGTTAGTAACCCAGAAACAATTTGCGACTTATCATCGGTTCAGGGGAAGTTTCCCTTAGCTCCTTGCCTCATATTTCTGCTTTTCTCATGTTTCTCTTTTTCTTACCAAAACAGAAAGGGCTCCCATTTTATAAGCCCAGAAGCAACATAATGAATGGCATAAAAGTGTTGTGGTAAAAGCATCTTTGCTAATATAAAATAGATACTGAAGCTCTTTCTGTACTGATTTGTTAGACTTTTCCCCCTTCAGCATAGTTGCTTCTAGCTCAGAAAAAAAGATTATTTGCTCTGCTGCACATATAACCCTGGCTCCTAACCATGGCTTTGTGCCGTGCTTTGGTGGTCTTCTGAGGCTGGTGCTGCGAGCATCTGGCGCTGATGGGCACAGGCAGCGATGGCTGCAGAATACTAATGCTGGGGCTGGCTCCCACAAGGCTCCACTTTTGAAAAATGCTTTAGCCATTCAGTGTCCATGCACCATGCTGAGCAACAGGAGGGCAGAAAAGCCGTGCTCAGAGATTTTTTTTTCCATGCAGAGCAAGAAGCCAACAGGAACGATGGCTCTCTGCTTTCACGTTGTTGTGCCCAGGCTTCTTTCAGAGCTGCAGTCATTTATATGCATAAATATCAAGCCTGTCACTTGTTGCAGGCTTTGCTAGCATTTGTGTAACAAAGGGAACAGAGGGAGGAAAGAGCTGAACATCTTCTATTCCAGCCCTAGAAAATGAATGACTGCGTAGCCATGGCAATTACTTTCTTTCTGGTTTTATTAGATCACTGTCCTCTGCAATTTGTTTTCCTTCCTGTCCTGCTGTCCTGTGTAAAGGACCATCAGAGGATCTCCCCCCAACACCCCCTTTGTTTTTCTCCCACACTGTGACTGTCCACAGTGGATATCTCAAAGAATTACCTGCCAGTAACAATTGTCATAGCAAAGCCTCTTGCTATATACCAACACAGATTTTTTTTTTTTGCTTCAGTTTTTTTCATCCATTAACCACCTGAGAAAGTCACTCCGCATCACCCATTTCGTGCAGAGGTACAAGAACTCTGCCGCAATTGTATTTTTGATTATTTACTTGATTTTTCTATATCTCCCCTAGGCAAAATGCATGCTTGATATTTGCTCTGCATACCATATCTTTCTGCATCTTCTAAATTGAGGCTGATGGTATGTTTACCAGTCGTCTCTGGAAAGCTGTGCAGTTGCATCTAGCTTTTCTCTGGGTCTTGCAGCTATTCTGTATTGAAAGACAGCTAAAATACATTACTTGTATAATACTATTTTTCCATTAAAGCAATTGCTGAAGTATCATAGGAATGTTATTCTGATGCCAGGAGGGAGGAGGGAGAGGTTCGTACTGATTGCCAATAGGAGGGGAAAGAGCCTGTGAGACAATCCCCCTATTAAATGTGGTGTGCACAATGAAAAGCTTGGGAAGCCTTTCTAAGGCTTCACACATTTAGGCTTTGTGCCCAGGCTCGGGGTCTTGGACATGGAGGTGGTTTCAGAACACCACACAGAGGGAACCTTTTCAGCAAAACAGCCAGATTACCTGGATAATTTATTAAATTGTCTTGGATCTCCATTCACATGCATCTTTATTGGCATGCAAGTCCAGCAGAACAGAACTGACAATTTCTCCCCTGCCCTCCAACCAGCCATTGCTCTGCTTCTGAGCTGTCAAAGAGGTTTCAGGGACAAAAACAGTTAGAGCCCCTGTGAACATTCCCAAGGCTAACCAGAGGTTTCTTTTTTCCCCTGAGTAGGTGTAATTTTTTGTGCTTCCTGCTTTTACCAGTCTTCCCTAGTCTTATAAAAACCTTGAAGTAGTAGTATTATAGTCTTGATGGTCTGAAGACATAAACAGTGCAGGATTTGTAGAGACGAGTAATATCTTTTCCTGAAGAAAGGCTTGTGTGCCTGAAGGCTTGTCTGTTTTTTTTTTCCCAACTGTATCAGTTGGTCTAATAAAAGATATTACCACTCCCTACAAACTTTGCCTTACTTATTAAAACAGTTGCCTCCAGGACACAGAACACTCTTAACTGGGTGGAAAATGCCAAAGTCAAGGTGATAAGAGTGGATTTCAGTGTTGTGATTTTCCATGCTCCAAGCCAACTGGCAGAAAATAAAACAAGGTGGGATGAACACTGTCCACCCTGATCACTCTGCATATCATCAGTGCCCCTTTCACGCCTGCTGTACATCAGTATTTTTATCTTTCCTACTGCTCAGCTGTATGGGGCAGCTCTTTTCTGACACAGAAACACACACCGGGTGACATCTTTTGGATGCTGCCTCAGTAGAAAGAGCGACTGTTATGGTATGCTTCATGAAACTTCTCTGTCTTCTGATTATTTTCTTGGTTGCTATATCTCTGTACATGATTTTTAGTTTACTGCAGGTGCACTTGAGAAAGATGAAAAAAAAGCCCAGTGTGACTGAGTAGGCTGTTTCTCCTTCACTGCTCACCTAAATGTTGACAACTTGGTTACAAATCTTAAAGGCTATTATTTTTCTTTTTATACTCTCAGGTGAACTTTCTGTGGAAGGCATACAAGACCCATTCCTTGTTAGTGTGCATATTATCACAGACCCAGGTGAATCCAAGACTCTTCAGCAAGCCATCGATAAGCTTCTAGCCTGGATCCATCCAGACCTCCAGCTGTTTCGAGTCTCAGAAAGACGAGTGCCCAAGAAGCGCGGGAAGCCAGGTAAGGCTGGTGTTTCTCAGCCAGCCCTTGCCGTCATTCTGTTTCTGCAGGAGGAATATGGGGAAGAAGCAATCTTGCAGCTCCACGAAACCTTCCAGCAGCCACCTTGGCATTACCACCACACCGAGCGAGTGCATGGGAAATTCCTCCCTTACATGCCATGCAGCCAGGACTTCTACACTTTGGCTCCAGAGACTCCTCTATGGGCCATTCGCCCAGTGCACTACGGGAAAGAAATTATCCGCTTCACTATATACTGCAGGAGTGAAAACTTTGTTGACATTTTGAAATTGTACGAGTTAATACTGAAAAGACCAGTATGTCAGAAAAAAGCAGACTTTTGTGTTTTTCCTGTCTATTCTAACATGGAAATAGACATTCAGTTTTCTTTAAAAAAACTTCCGAAGGGCCAGGTGCCAATGCCGACAGAGTCAGCGGTGCTGGAGTTCAGAGTGAGAGATGTGGGGCAGCTTGTGCCTCTCTTGCCCAACCCTTGCAGCCCCATCAGTGAAGGCAGGTGGCAGACAGAAGACCATGATGGAAATAGGATCCTTTTGCAGGTAGGTTCAGTACACAGGGAAATAGAAGCACATTTATTGCTTTTGTGGAGGAAAGCTTAACCTGCAATGGAAGCTGTAAAAGGAGGCTTTTTTTTTTTTTTTGCTCTGTCCTAAGAGAAAGAGCCGGGGCGTACCACTAAAGAAAGAAATTGAAAGCCCTTGCTGTGTATGTAACTAATCAGGAAAGCAGTGGATGATACTACCCAGACATCAGTCAAGCTCAGTTTATGCAGAGAGTGATGTGAGACGAGGTAGCTGTTTAAAAGAATGAGGAGAGAAGGAATTATGAGCCCGAGTGGAGAAATAGTGGCTGATGGGTGTAGTTTTATAAGAAATATGGGCACAGAACTGACAGGGGTTTATAAAATAGCTCTCAGTTATGAGGTTTTTATGGAAGACAAGCAGAATTCCTGATGGTACTCATTATTTTCTAGCATCACAGAGTGACAAACTGCACCTCTCTTTTGCACAGCGATACTAGGACGGGGAGAGAAGTAGTGAAGGAAAAGAAATGCACCCTGAAGAGCAGCCTGAGAGAGACATTGCCACAGACTCTCTTTTTGAACTAATCTCAAGTGCTCGTAACCAAGTCCTGAAAGAGAGTTTATTTGTTAGGACATCTGTAGGCACCATAGCTGGGCAATGTATCAGCATGCTCTGCTTCACTACACCACATCCGAGGGAGATAACGGGGATAACAAGCAGCAAGCTTTTAATAGCTGCCTGCCCTGAAGAGGGGGTATCTGTGGCCAGGTTAATGTGGATTCCTTTGCTGCAGAGGCATTTATTGCTGCTTAGCGTTTGAATCAAGGAGCACAGGCCCTCACCTTTGGAAGACTGTTGTTCAGATTTCGGAGAAAGGTATTTTTTTAGAGTGAATTGCATTCGTGAAGCTTGTCAAATTGTCCAACCTCGTTTCTGTGGAAGAGGCGTTGTGGGTGCCATCCTTGCACCGTACGGACCTCCCAGCATGCAGAGAGGTGTGCACACAGAGAGGTGTGTACACCCCCCTGCAACACAGCACCTCTGGGTTTGTAGCTCTCGGGACTGAAAATCCAGGTACATGGGGCATCTGTGCTCTGGTGAGTCACATCAGGTGGTGGTGAAACCTTTCAGTGCAGCTTTGCAGATGCCACACACAGAGATACCCCAGCCAGAGCTGAACAGCACTTGTGCAGGGCTCAAGAGGCAATTCAGCTTCCCTGCCCATCTGCCCAGATAGTCACCAATTTGTCAGCATTACTGCTTGCACTGTAGGCATATCTGTGTTATCCTGAGATGTCTTGTTAACTTAAGCTCGCAAGAGCCATCATGAAACTTTTACACAGCAACCACACTCACCTATGTCCCCTTTTCCCAGTTCTTTTTCAGAAGGTTTCTGCGATGTGATATAACTTTGGTTTACGGGATCTTGCACAGGTTTCAAGTAAATTGAAGGGAAGGGTAAAAAAAAAAAATAGGGCTTCTGAATAAGTCTTTCAATTTCAAAACAGCAAGGTTTCAGAAATAACAGGTGCCAGGCAGTACAAAAGTAAAGCGAGACTTGCCAAACAGCAGACTGAGGTTAACCCTGCAAAGAAAATAAAATTTTAGCCATATGCACCAAAAGAGGAGAGCGAAAGCCTGCTAAGTGTGGCTTCCAAGTGCAATTAATTTTCATTTCTGTTTTCAGTGAGGACAATGATGCTGAACAGGAGGGTAAAATGGCAAACAGGAATGAAGTTACGGAAATGGAAATCATCACATTGGAAGTGTGGTGAAGCAAAAGATGTTTAATGTACGCAAAATGGGGGGAAACCAGACACTGGATCTAACTTACGTGATTGTAAAGTCATGAAGACAAGCTCCTGGTATACAGGTTTTGAACAAGTCTGTACAACCAGAAATGGAGCTCTATAACTAAACCAAAGGGAAAATGTCCTGTTTGTACTCAGATGACTACAAGCCACCAGCGCAACATGGCCATGAAAAGAAAAGTGCAGTCTCTGGTGTGTACTAGAGTTACTATCCCCTAAGGCGTGTGGGAAGTGCTTGTGCCATTGCACAAGGTCCCATGGGCCTCACCTGTCTTCAGCCTTGGGCTTCAGAAAGGTGACTGCAGAGAGGTCTCTCACCCATGCAGAGGAATGGAGAGACATCTTACAAACGGAAACTGGAAGAGTAGGGTCATCTGAGCCTAGCCAAACTAAGTCTAACGGAGCTCTGTGCTCAGAAAATATACCAGAAGGTTAACAGCAGGAACGGGAAAAGGCTGTTTCACTAAATGACTTTTCTGGCACAGGAACAAAAAACTGTCAATAAATAGATTTAAGTCGGCAGCTGTACATATTGATGGCCAACTACATAACAGCCACCCAGCAGTTACAAACAGGTTAATACCCTAATTCAAGACAGGATGATCAGTTATGGAAAAGGGATTATATGATGAAGCGTGCATTATAGGAAACACTGGATTTGGTGATCCATGGACTCATATTCTTTTAACTCATTCTGAGCTTAAAACAATTATACTATCTACCTTTTAAAGTAACAGGATTACCTTTCGCTTTCTCGTGGAGTGCAGCTATTAGCAAAATTATCAATGCTACAGTGTTGTTAATAACTTTCACCTCTTCCCAGGTATATGAACCCAAACAATGACCTCCTACTATTTTTCAGCCTACACATCAGTTGGTACATAATAACCATCAGAATATTTTTATTTACTTGATATGGATACTGCATCTTTTTACAGATTAAAATTACCAATTATACCCAAAATGGTAGACTAACATCCCTGTTAAATTACAGGCAGTATTTAATGTTTGAAGTTTGAATGATTAGACTAACAAGATGTGACCTCTGTGTTTTTCTTGGTGTGCTTACAGGGACTTGGATACTTGCCAGCCAGATTGATCCATGTTCTTAACCCATTTTGCAAATGCAATTACAAGGGGCTTAGATAAAGTCAGTGCAAGAGAAAATAAAGTTATTCATGGGCAGGATAAGTCTGTTTAATACCACAGAAACCATTCCTTCATTTGCAAGGAAGCCCTTCAAAATTATTTTGTCACAGTAGCTTTTCCACATTGGCAAGTTAGCTCCAAGGGTGCAGCTATATACCAGCTGAGGCAAAGGGTAAGCTTCAGTTGGCTTTAGCAGGAGCAAGGCTTAAGAGCATGTTTGCATCCTGTGGGAAGACACCCACACTGCTTCACCAGTACTAAGCCCAGAAGCAGGAGCGCTGGGGAGCTCTTGCCAGAGCAGTGGGAAGAATGTGTAAGTAATGTAGCTAAGAATATACCATATACCAGTGTACTGAATATACTGCCAGTTTTATACGTCTTGTCCAAATTCCTGGCTGCCTCTGGGCCTAATCTGCACAGAGACAGCTGAAGTGCTAATGAACTTGCACTCCTGGCAGTGCAACGTGGGAAGCAGGAAAGGTTAATAACTGATGGGACTAGCTTGGCCATGCATGTTTGGGAAGCAGGGATTAGTGAGCAGAGAGAAGAAAGTGAACAGATGGCTTCTTTAAATTGTGAGAATGTCTTTGGATAGGGTAGGAAAGGTAAAATAACATTTTGGCAGAATTTCCTAGCTGCTCTTGCCTGAGGGAGGACATACAGACATACCTGGGAGGAAGGTGGGTGACGGAAAATTAGTATCTCACCTAGGTAGTAACTCAGCACTTAAGCATAAGACCTACTGCCATTTTACATGCCAAAGGGTACCTGAGCCACCCAGAAAAAGTGTCCTGGCAGATTAGACTCAGGAGGGCTGTGCCCTCCTGGAGTGCCAGACAGGCACCCTAAGAGATAGCAGAATGGACCAAACATCTGTGTTCAGGCACCTGATACACCTTGTAATAACCAATTTCTGGCTGAAATCCCTCCACCATCTTCAGCACCAAGAAGCAAACAACATTGCCAGAAAGCCAAGGCAAATAAAAACCCCAAGAAATGAGTGATTTGTTACCAGTCTGTGCTAATCCTGCCTGAAAGAAGGTAGTCAGATCTGGCATTGTAAGGCTTTTATGCCAGTTACTATAGTAATGAACCTCTACTATTTATGGGGTGGCAGTTTTCTGCCTAGCATTGCTTTATAGAGCATCCTTGAAATAACAGGGCACCGGGCAACCGTAATCTTGAGATCAGAAGTGGTATAATCATATTTAGGAAACATGGTTTATTACCTGAAGCTTTGGTTCTGGGAAAAGATTGGCTGTGGACCCAACCACTAAGAATGATTAACCTGCCGCTGTGCTACCTGCAAGCTCAGGTCTCTGCTACCCTGGAGGTTTCTTCATTGCTCGGTGTACAAAATCAGTACTCTAGATCTATGGTCAGGCAGTAGTCATCCCCTAATGGTTTCATGAGGTCAGCTGCAGTCATTTATGTACAAGGTCAGTATGTTACTGTTGAATACGTCCTTGGAGTTGCCAGAAGTCATTCTGGGGGTGCAGATGTCTGCCAGCTGCATGCATAAAGGCAATGCAAAATGCCTGAAGATGGGAAGCAGCATGAAGGTTACATGCCTACACGGTCATCGGCAAGTATGTTATACAGAAAAAAGAATCAAAAGCTTATAGCTGAGAAACTCTTTGTTTATTCAGTATATTATATACAGGTGTCTGTGAGATTCATGAACTCATCTCTTCATCCCCTTTTATCTGGGGCCATGAGGAGAACAAAGTGCCTTTATTTCCCTCAGCTTATTTAAAACATGTATGTATCTGCATGAAAAATGTGGTTGTAGTCAAGCCTCACACTCAAGATAGCTGAACGCAGAAACCAGAAGGAGAGATTTTTCCATGATGCACAACTGACCCAATGTGTTTTAGGGAGCAGAGACAGTGCCTTCTTACAGAGTGCTGGAGGCTCAGCACTCTGCGTCTGAGAGAGTCCTCTCAGACAATGCAGAAAATGCCCTGTCTTGGATACATGGGCAGCAAGGGTGGGTAGTACTGCGTTGCTGAGGTCAAAATAATTGCAAGATCTGAGATTAGAACAAAGCTTTTCCTTTTCCTCTCCCAGCCCCAGCTGAGACTAAAAGAACCATTTCACTGTCCTCGGCAGGACATGTTTGCCTTTCAAGGAATGGTTTGCCTTTTAAGCTTGTCTCGGCCAAGGAGAGGCAAATCTTGGAGGCTCAGGGTCTACTTTTGTGTTGAGAGGTTTATGACACAGGTCAGCGTGGTCATGGTTGCATTTCATTCAGCTGACCCACCAGACCCTTCCAAGACGTCACCTGACTCTGCATTTCCTCTCTCCAGCACAAAGCAGTGTTCCTTCTCCTTCCCTTAGTTTCCAGTTTGGGTGCCTTGATGATCATCCAGCATTTGTATAAATTCATATCTTGATAAAATATCTAAATGGCCTAGGAGCATTAGTCAATCTGCTACCATTTTAGGGGCCTTGGGCTCTGTGGCATCTCTGTCTTATGCCCCTGCCTGAAGCAAAATATTTTACTCTATTTTTCCTTTCCTTTTAGTGCCATAGGTGTTTGGTTCTTCTTAGTACTAATGATTGCTTTTCAGGGGAACACAGCACATCAGTCACTAACTCAAGTAGGAGGAGACTTTTTAGTTGTTTTTGTTCCTCCTAAGGTACTTTCTTTCTGTCTTTCCCATTAGTACAGTTATGTTTCATGGCATAATAAGATCTCTGATGACTCTATAGACCCAGCAAAAACTCTTGAGAGTGAAGATATTTAGCGTTACAAGACACCCACCTTGTTTGCATTTTGTAAACACAGTACATGCCACTTTTCAAATGTCTTCAATTTTAAATCAAATTTGTGCATTTTGCCTTTTGATATGCTGCCCTTCTGAATTCATTTTGCCTTTCAAGTAAGACTCATTATGGTAATACTGAGGACCAACCTCTGCCACTTTTTCTTGTGTTGATTCTTTTTTTCTCCTGGATCAGTCCCACTGCTTTTAATACAGTTACACAAACACCATTGCACTCCTGTTGAGCAAGGCAGGTATAAATCTGGGCTCGAGATGGTGACGTCATTGCCGTGCTGGCTGTTTGGCTGGGTTCTGACCTCAGCAGAGCCTTGCTGGCAGTGCTTAATACAGATAATGTGTAATGAGATCACTATCTACTTTCTTAAAAAGCAGATAACTTAAAATAGACTGTAGGAGCACTCATGGTTTTTTTTGTGTCAGGTATAGGCAGCCCAAGTGTAGCTGAAAGTGCATTTCTGCGAGATTCACCCCAAGTTGTTTATGGTGTTCCCGGATATTCATCATGAAATTCTTCTGCAGCCCATTGTAATACACAAAGACTCTAAATCCCTCCAGGCTTCACAAAGATTTGTGCAGAGATTATAAATGAGCAGCAGATTAGCGCCAGATGAAAAAATCTGTTCTGTTAGAGAGCTAATCTCAGTCAGTTTAGTCAATGGCCGGGTTTGTTGTGTGTCTTTATGGCGAGGTCTTTCTCCCTGTATTTGGAATTTCAGTCAAAATTAACATGTCAGTTTGGATCAAGTCTTTTTCCTCTCAGATGGCTGACCCCCTCTTCAGCATCTCTGCCGCGCTTGTGCCTGGCGCAGGCAACATGGCTACACCAGGCAGGGCTCTGCCGGGCTGCAGCCAGGTAACAGGCAATGCAGAAAGCAAGCTGTGAGAAGGCTGAAGGTAAGGATTAAAAAATAAAATAATTCAGAAAAACTAAAGCAGATGCAATGGCTTCCAAAGCCAAGGGAAGAACAGGGAAGGAGGAAGAAGGCTGTTCAGATGAAAAGAGGAGCTGCATGTGCATCACGCTGTACTCAAGGGACAAAAATAGGTCTTGCTGGTATCCCATGGCCGAAAGGGCAGTGGAAGGTCAGGGTCACCCACTTGCTTGTCGTGGTTTCTCCCAAGAGCAGACACACCTGGAAATCCAGTTTGAACTTTGTGGGGCTGTCAGGCACTGTAAGGTTTAAAGGAAGGGGAGCGATCACATGGACGCACAGGCTGCATGCAGCTCTCCCTGTGCCCTGCCAGGGTGGTACGAGGGAGCACAGTCAACAGCCTTGGCACAGGACTAGGAGCTAGTTTTGCCTGAGTTTTAATCCTGGATAAATCATTGAATCCTCTCTGTGATTCTGACAACCTACAGAATGTAGATATAGAGGTCTTATTAGTCCACATAATCCAGTTCTCTCTCTCTCTCTCTCTCTCTCTCTCGGATTAGCCTGTAATCTTTATTCACTAGTATTTCATGAGATGGAGCTTCTGACACTCCACCTGTAGTATAGTTGTGCAGTCTGGTATTCTCACAGTCGGGAAAGTTTTCTTTTATGTTGCATTAAGATGAAAGTATTAAAAAAATCTCCCCTTATTATTTCCCCTTTCTGCCCATATCATGAAGAGCAGCATTGGAAAATAAGTATTCTAAATCATAATACATCTAAACAAAAAACAGTCAAGGTAATCAAGTCTTCCTATAAACAGAGCTGTTCAGAAATAAGCTGCATTAGTGATGTCTCTTGGTCTGTCCTGCGGGCAGCCATCCTAAGGGCAGGCTGTACCTGTCCCCTTCTCCTCACTGATCCACCATTACCTCCTGCCAAGCCAACTGGGCTTGACCAGAAGCTGTGACCCAGTAGCAGGAATAACAGCAAATACCTTGTATAAAGTTAAGTGCTCTTATCTGTCGCAGGAACATTAAACAGCTAGGAAAAAGTTAAAAATAACAAAACCTTAAAACTAATGTCTTACCTAAAGTAGATTTTTCTTGTTAGTGTAATTATGTTCCAGTCAGGCCAGGTACTTACAGCTGTTCAGCTGCACGGGGCAGGTTGCCCCTTCCAAGTGCTCCCGCTCAGAAGTGCATTTCCCCTTTCCGTTGAATCTCCACTTTTATCTGCATTTTGGCTAGAAAGTTCCTACATGAGAGCCCCCGGGGTTTCTAGCCAGGGTGTTTCATCTCACCTCATTCATTTATCCTGGCCTTGCCCTCTGCTCCACACCCTCGTGGGCAATGTCTTGGGTAAGCGTCCTTTTGAGTACAGGTAATTTGGTTGCACCTGTAGTCGTTGTGTTGCATATCCAAAAGTAACACAAGCTGATTTAAACTGGAGGGTTTGTAAATATTTGAAAGAGTTCGAAACAGCTATTCTTGTGTTTGTGCTTTGTTCCCCAAATGCTTAAGACTTTACCTGTATTAATAAATTAAACGTGCCCAGGAACATTCCCACTGAAATCCCTGGTATGGAGTGGCCTGTGCATGTGCTTGCAGGCCAGGCAGGATACAGCAGGTACCTGCAATTACACAACTGAATCAGAGCTAGTATCTCTCACCAGTGGTGACCTGAGAGACCAAATTAAATTACTTTTTATTTGGAACACATGTCAAAAGTTATGTCGATAAATGAGAGTAACAAATTATTACCATCATCTAAATACATGAGACTTTTACTAGTGTGCAAAATATCTCCTCTATACACCAAAGCAAAAGGAACACATGGGAGTTATCTTTGCAGGATTTGGTTCAGCTCCAGATTGTAGATATCTGAAACTGGTGTCTAACTGCAGGTATTTTTGTGTGAGCTACAGTCTGTGTTCTCACTGTAGTTGATGGATATGTACTCAGTACAGCCCAAGGACTTAGAGAGCAATCCAGCTAACTAGATACAGGAATTTCCTCTAGGGAAAACTGAATTGCTCTCCAGGCTCCACTGGCTCTATTAACTAGACAACTAAATCCTACCTGTGATGTCTGTGGGCTCTGCTTTATATATACAGACGGATGGTATGGTCTGCCTAAGGTAAAGGCAAGGCTTTGGTACTGCCCACAGAACTCTCCCTAGTGCAAGTGTCAGATCTGTTCCCAAAAACCTTGTTTTCAGGTACAGTTTTGTCCCAGTTGTTACCAGTGCTTGTGGTCCCAAAGGTAAGGACCTCCTTACCTTTTCACAAACAAGAAGACTGTACTTGCTTGGATCCTTGGTTTCTTTGCATGCTTGATCTGCCAAATTATCAACTAACTCTATGAAAACACAAGAATATAACAGAAAAACTAGCCATGGTCAGGCAGTCTACCATCTTCTGTCTGAGAGGTAGGAGAAGTGTTCCGGAGGTGCTTCTGTCAATTAAGCAATCGCGGTGGCTGAGTCTGTGTAGTGTATCTGATATCAGAGCTACTGCACAGAAAAAAATAGTACCTTTGGTTAGTGCAAACAGCAATATAATGAGGAGTGTCCTCTTGAAAAAAAACATCAAAAGAGTGCCGTGATTTGGTTGTGTACTTTCAGCATGCTATATTGTTATTGCTGCGTTATCCAGAAATGTCTTCAATTAAGAAACAGCTGGTATTTTCTTCATGGACACAAGCCTTTTATCTTGCCGATTTTTTTAAACAAATTAGCTCACCTATTGCATAAATAAAATAACGTTACATGTAGAGTTCTAAAGCGATTTCTGGTTAATGTTTTATTGACAATTTGACTTATTTTATTTGACTCTTGTACTCAATTTCTTATCAGCTAATGAAACTGCTACACTACTGTGGTTAATTTACCCATTAATTCATTTAATTCTTTATGGCATTAAGGAAAACAGCTTATTATATTATACAGAAATAGATAATGAATTAACATACCTCACTACATATACATTGGTCTGTATATAGATATTCATCTACAAGGCCTAAATGAACTCCTATTATTTGGCTGTTCTATAAATCACCTCTAGTGAGAATGAGCAAAACATTTTTTGCCGATGTGAAAATCCTTTTTTGCCTATAAAATCACTGCAATAAAATCAGAAGATGGCTATGACAGATCTGGGTCACTAAGACAATGCGATGTGCACTAGCAAGATGTTATAAGCAGCAATGTATGGAGTTCTTTTAGAGCAGCGGATACAAAGGACCTCCTTGGTTGCCAGGTCTCATCCCTTTCCGTCATGTCGTATAATCTCTTTGGGAAAATGATCAAGCTCCATCTTTATGCATTACTCACCCCAAAAGACTCTTCTTACTTCTGTTGTGATTAGAAAACTTTTATTAGTTTGTGGTTCAGGTTTTTTAATGGATAGTTCACCTTTTTTTTTTCCTTGTGGCTGCATCTTTTTCAGTTTGAATTTATTCTTTTTCACATAGGCATGATTTGAGTCATGTGCAGCATTCTGGATGAGGCCATAGCAGTGTTATACACAGCGCATTAGTACTTTTTAAACTCACTTGAGACTGCCCTGAATCAAATTTGTCACATCCTTGTCACTTTAATAGCACACAGTGACCAAGACCTAGTACTTTCTCCTCTGTTATTTCCAACTGACAAGTCCCATAGCTGAGATTAATGATTATACTCAAGGGTATGATCTTGCGCTTTGTCCGACTGTCCCTTTTGGGACAGAAATCCAGCATTTTGTATTATGTGAGAAATTCCCATAAGAATTTAAATTAAACTTTTTAAAATGCAAACTTCTAAAAGGCGTACTGAGGTAAGTGGGTTGATGAAAAACTTTATGATTGCTTGGACATTAGGGCCTCAGTTCAGTTACCCACACATCAGTGTCTGATCCCATAGAAAGGCTACCTGGCCTCCAGACAGTTTCTTGAGAAGGAAATTGGCTCCCCATTTGTCACAGCTGCTGTCTGGCAGGTAGACAACTGAATCCTGCCCTCGGGATGAGATTCAGCTCCAGATTCAGATCGCAACCATCAGGCTAGGTCTTCAGTCTAGGTGTCTTCACGCAAATTAGGGGTTCAAAGCTGTCCTGAAAGTCATTAGGAGCTAGATAATAGAGCAAGTGGGTTCTAGGGTGCACTGTTCAACTAACCAGATGTGAAAGAGAAAATGTGAAAGAGTTGAAAGAAGTAGTAAATTCCCGTTGAGACAACAGAGAATGAGGTTGCTTGCTAAAGGCTTTTTGATGTTTCAGAGGAGGCATAAAAATATTTGCACCACACTAAGGAAGATATGAGAAATAATAATGATGGTAACATACATCTCCCATTTCTTCATTTTTGTTCTTTAGCTGTCCAGTGAGGCAGTAATGTTGGAAGACAGAATATGAATGAATCTGAACAAGTCGATAGTAAGTGAGAATTTCAGGCTAGTGTAATTCAGCCCGCCAGGCAGGGCTCCTCTACCATTTATTCTTGTTGTCTTCAAGGGTCCTTATGTAAATATTTGGGAATTTGGCAGGGTACTTTCTCTTTGTTATTGAAGTGAAACATTTGCTGCAAGCATACTGAATGAAGTCTGCTTCGTAATTATTTGCAGTCACAACTCAGCAACGGAGACTTATGGTTGTAAGACTGCCAATTCTGTATTAATGTGATCTTCTTTTCTCCCTCTCCCGGCTGCAGCAAGCACGCAGTTGGTGTAGGAAGTCTGCAAAGCAGAACAAGCAACCATATCCATCTGTGTCAACAGATTCCCGCTTCACCACTCTGCCAGCCTTTCTTCCTCAGAGCCACAGATCTGTCCCCGAACAACCAAAAGAAATGGGTCAAAAAAAGGTACATCATGCAAACGGCCTTGGTCATCATCTTGGTTTCTCCCAGCAGGACTTAAGACACAGTGATCAAGGACACTTCACACGCAGATCCAGCAGTGCTTCCAGCATTTCATGGTCATTTCAACGAAGCAAGTCTCTGTTCTGCTTGCCCACAGTGAACTCCTCCTCAGCCTCAGAGACTTTTCATTTCAGTGAACCATTTCAATTTTTAAATACTGGGTCACCTGCAACCAGGTTAAAAGCATGGAGATGCAGCCCTAGGCTTAACATTGATGACTTGGAGGGTGCGCAGGAGACTGATGTAGACACAGGGATGAAGTTGTCCTTCTCAGACCTGTCTGTGGTCTCTGCATACTCTGCCCTTAATGGATTTTGCAATGACTTGGAAGCCTCTCTTCCCCCACAGAAGCAAATTCTTGGTAAGACGAAACAGGCAGCCACCAGCAGAAGGCCTGTATCAGCCATGTGCAATACCTTTGAGTCAGTTGATGGTTCACTGCCTTCTCTCTCTGAATGGTCTTCCAGCTCATTCACGTCGGCGTCTGTCTCCAAGCAACCCAAACAGTCCTCAAGAGGACCTCCTTGTTCTCTGGATGATTGTGGTGGTGTTTGCTCAGCTTCACCAGCTAACGAAGAAGAATTTTACATCTGAGGTTTCTCTACCTTACACTTTCCGGGGCAAATGTGTTCTACTTGTGAATGACAGCAGTGGGCCCACCTTGAACTTGCAGAAGATTCCTCACTGAGGAGAAGGTGGTGCAGCAGAGCATGCTAAATATTTGAAGAAAGCATTCGGATCCCTCAGAGATGGGTGTCCCCAAAGTACATACAGTAAAGCAATCTGAGCCTGCATCCTGTACGTTTGTGCTGGAGGGGATGATCAGAGGCTTGTCTACGACAGTGCAAGGTGGATGGTTTCTATGACTGACCCTTGGACTGGTGGTGGAGGAGATGCCGGAACAGGTGCATGATAATCCAGTTTCCTTTGGCAGAAACTGAAGAGTAATTTGTGACACCAAACTGCTTTAACTTTTCTGAGGAATTCCCTTAACTCAAGAAAGATGGGAGGAGAAACGGGTCTTTTTTCCCTTTCAAAAGTTCTAAAAGCAGCTCTAAGCCCAGCAGGTCCCAGTAACACATCTCCAGTAGAGTCAGGCAAGACATTTCCTGTGAGGACACACAGTTCCTTCTAACCTCTGAGAGTTGGCAGTGCTGAGGTGGGGAGAAGCTTCACTCCTTCCCCAGGGAAGAATAAGTGCCACTGTATCTATTACTTTGATAGTCCAGGTTGTGGAAAGTGCCAAGAGTGAAACCTTAATGGAACGTTTTCAAACCATCCCCTCAAAATCCATCCATCCTTTCCAGTTGGAAGGGAGCCAGTCTGGGCTGTTGTCTGACCGACTCGTGTAGACAGTGGTAAACCCAAGTAAACCATGTTTGCTACTTCTAACTCAGGCAATACAGAGCTTACCTTTTTGGAATATAAAACAGGGAAGATAAGATAACCCAGCATTTTTATATATTGCTACACCACTAGTCCCAAATATATGGCAACTCCCTATTTTTTAAGGGGTGGTTATTTTTCTGTTAAAAATAATTAATGCAGAAACTTATTCTTCATATTTCCAGTGCAAGCATACTTCTTTCTGAGTAAAACACTTTTTTTCTCAAATACCTCTCTCCAAAGGGAGAACAAGTCAAATTTTACTGGCTTTTCAAGTGATGTTTTTAAAATATGCCTTCTTGATAATCTGTTTTGCTCCGACTCATTTGGTATTTAAAAAAAAGTAAGTAAACAGCTGTTAATATGACAGCTAAGTACCTTCACCAGGATTTAAGTTGTATATACAGATTGCATCACGCATGTTCTGAAAAGTTACATTTTTGGCGGAGAAGCGGCACTGATTGCAGCACTGGTCTAGCCAGTGAGGAAATTACCATGTTAAATGGTGTATGTATAATGCTGTATGTAACCTATATACAGGTACAGATGCTGAAGACCTACCATGATGGCATTGTGGTGGATGGAATAAAAACACATTTGTGGAGAAAAATGTTTGCTTTATTACCAGGTAGTTTTACTCAGAAGAATCGCTGCTTTGAAAAAAAAAAAACAAACAAACAAAAACAAAAACAAAAAAACCCCACACATACTCTAAATAATATTCACAAAAAGTGGAACAGCTTCCCCTGGTCCGTTTACGTAACAAACAATTCTGGAAGAAAGCCAGGCGAAAATTGAGTACAGGTTTATAGGGGAGGAGGGGGGATTCTATTAAACCTGCACCCCCAATCCAGAAGAGGCCAGTGGGATAGTCAGGAGTCAGGATGCTACTCCTCAAGGCTTTTTCCTTGTGCTGCCATTTTCTCCACGCAGGGAAAGAGGCACCAGGCTGAAGTCCAAGTCTCCTCTTTGTGAGATGCTATCGCAGCAAGTACCGGACGTAGACCTTGTCTTTTGCACTAAACACAATGTATAAAAAGGAAAATCTGTTCAAGCTCTAAGAGCACAGAAGATTATCAGCCTTCTCCTGCCATCCAAACTCTTTAGGCTTACTGCAGTTTTGGGTAAACTGTTCTCTTAAGACATGTCTGGGACCAGAAATAGCACCAATGAGGGATTTTTCATGGTGTGCATCTGTTTACCTTCTCTTTACTCTTCCAGAGTCCACGCAGTCTTTCCTCTGACTTCCGTGACCTTTAGATCAACCCCCCTCTGAACACAGCGAACCCAATTTATCTGAAGTTGTGCTCCATGTTATTGTTTGTACCCTGTCAAAATACTTGGACAACACTGTGAGTTCAGACCAGCCGTTTTTTCCATCAGCTTGCAATCCACCATAACAAGCAGCAATGTCTAGGACAGTCAGGCTCCACAGGTTTAAACTTATGATTTATTATTTTCTGTCATATTCGTGGTAGTACAAAAATAAGTGATGAAATAGCATTGCATATTTATGGGACAGCCATTTTATCAACACTAGCCACCTCCAGATAGGACAATCAACAGGATAAATTTGGTTCAAATCTGTTAAAAATTTTAGTATTTATTATTTGGAACAGGGGGAAAAAAAAAAGCCTTTTCACAACATTTTAATAATATAGGTAACATTTGATCTGAAAATGAAATCAGAAACTGGTTTGTGCTGATGAGTCTGTCTGATCCTGGAATCATGCCCAACATCCAGACTCCTGACAAAAGCTGGTTGGGGCTTTTAAGGAAGAGGAGGCTTTGAAACATCTTTCTGCCTGGGTTGTGCCTCTGCAAGGAGGAGTTCAGCCCATCTGGGGGCCGTCTCCCGACGTGGCAGGAAGCACTGGCACCGGAGGTCTACGAGCAAGCACAGGATAGCTCAAGTGTCAGTCGTGAGGCTCATGTGCGGCATTAACCGGCAGCTTCGCAAACATCTCAGCTCCAGATTTTACCACGTTAATCCTAATGGGAAGGAAGCCAAATGAGCTTCCACGGACTCTGAATTTATGCTGTCTCCACTGGTTCCGTTTCCAAGTATTTCTCTTCTGTTTACTGATACTTAACTGGAAATGAAAGTTTTAATTGTTTACATTCATGGTGCTTGTAACCAAATTTTGGAATAACTGAATGTCCTACTGTCAAGAAAAACAGAGCTGATGATAGTGTACAGAAAACTTTTTGTCTGTAATAAAGCAAGCCAGATTTTTAAGAGTGTTTCTCTGAAGGTAGGCTTCATTAATTCCATTCCCATTATTTAAGGGGCTGATCTCTTCAGGGAGTCGAATATGCACAAGTTTTACGGAATTTACTTGTTGTTTTGGTTAAATTATGGACAATTTCATTTGAGAACTGCAGGTTTTCCCTGAACTTTCTCTCCTTCTTACCCCAGAATGCATTGCTTCTGTGAAATAAAATAGAAATGAAAGGTCAGTTGTGCTTAACCTTCTGCGTGTTCATTTAATGAAGTATTGCAGACTTACTATTTTAACTAGGCTTCAGAATGACTGCAGTGACACAAGCTCTCCAGCTCTTGGCAGTGCATGTTGGTGGGATAATTACAAAATAAGTATAGCAAAAATATTCTTATGTTGGACTCAGCTTTGCCTCTGCAGACCAGATCTTTTGATTCTCACTGTGCTGTTGTAAATCATTTGCCCCAGTAAAGCTGAATGATGAAATAGGAGCTGTGACACATATCGGTAATCTTGCGTGCTTAAATCCCATCTTGGTTTGTTTCATGTACATTGGTCTTCATAATAGTGCTTCCCTCTTATTTCCATCAGTTTGTGGTGTTATCTATTGCACATTTCTTTATTCCCCTCATGGAACGTGTCAACATTACATTGTATATGCAAAGCTGTGTAGGTTTGGCTTTGTTTAGTTTTTATGTGTTTATGGTTTAACACTGTGGGGTTTATATATAATTTATATGGCAGTTATAGAGTTGTAGAAACATCAGGAGTTGGAAGAGGCCTCTGGAGGTCGTCTAGTCCAAAGTGTCTGCTGAAAGCAGTCACAAAGCTGGTGAAACCTCAAAACTTTGAGGTTAAATCAGGTTGTTAAGGACCTTGCCCGGTCAGGTTTGGAAATATCTGAAGGTGGCAATGTCACAGTGTCTCTGGGCAATGTGTGCCAGTGCTTAACCACTGTCCTGGTGAAGAAGTACTTCCTAATCTGCAGTCAGAATTTCCCATGTTCTAGCTTGTGATCTTTCCCTCTTGTTTTGCTGTGTACCTCTGAGAAACTCTGGCTCTGTCTTCTCTGTAATTCCCCTTTAGGTGCTGGAAGACTGCAGTTGTTCCCACAGCCTTTTCTGGCACATCATATGCTCTAGCTCCCTGACAAGCTGAACTCTCTCCAGTTTGTCACTATGTCTCTTGTACTGAGGCACCCAAAACTGTATGCAGCCCTCTGGATATGATTTGAGGAGTGCTCAGTAGGCAGGAAGAGCAATTTCCATCAACCTGATGGCTACTCCCTTGCTTATACCACTCACTATGCTGCTGGCCTTATCACTGCAAGGGTGCACTGCTTAATCATGTTCAACTTGCTGTTCTCTGGGACCTCAAGATCCTTTTCTGCAGAGCTGCTCCTTAGTCAGTAGGTGCTTAGCTTGTGCTGTCATAGCAGCTTAGTCCATGCCAGGTGCAGGACTTGCATTTGTCTTTATTGAACTTTGTGAGGTTCTCGTTGGCACCTTCCTCCAGCTAGTGAAGGTGTCTGTGAATGGTAGACCTGCCCTTCAGTGTATCAGTCATTCCCCCCAGTTGGGGGTCACCTGCAAACTTGCTGAGGGTGCATTTCATCCCCTTATGCAAGACATAGATGAAAACATTGAACAGCACTGCACCCAGTGTTGACCTCAGAAGAATGCCACTTCTGAGTGGCATTCTGAATGGCTACCAGTTAGACTTAAACTGTTGTCCAGTACCCTTTGAGCCTGACAATCCAGTCAGTTATTCACCCACATTGTAGTCCACCCATCTAGTCCATGTTTCCTTGATTTGTCTATAAGGATACTGTGGGAGACTATGTTGAAAGCCTTGCTAAAGTCAAGGGAAATTCCATTCGCTGTTCTTTCTTCATCCATCAAGGACGTCATCTCATCAAAGGTGGAAATTGTGTATTTTACTGTTGGTAAATACATGCTGGCTTTTCCAAATCACCTTCTTGTCCATCTTGAGCATGGAAATGGCTTTGAGAATTTCTTGATAATCTTCCAAGGGGCTGAAGTTCGACTGATCAGCCTGTAGTTCCCCAGATCATCCTTCTTGCCTTTCTTGAAGTGGGTTATGACATTTTCTTTCTTCCAGACATCTGGAACTTCATCAGCCACCACAACCTTTCAAAACTGGTAGAGAGCAGTTTCACAATGACATTGGCTAGTTCCTTTAGCACAGCCAGATGTATCCCATCCAGTCCCATGGACTTGTGTACGTCCAGCTTATTGCGTCCCTGACTCAGTCTTCTATTGTGATTATTCATTTTTTTCCTCCAAACTTTGCTACTAGATACAGACACATGGCAGGCCTGACAGCAGGTCTTCTGAGTGAAGACCTTCTGAGTGAAGACAGAGGTTTTTCCAATTGGCAGGTTTTTCCAGTTACAGAAGACAGGAACTGTTCTAGTCTGTTCTGAACCAGTATCCAGTTGTTCAAAGAAGGCTTTGTCTGTCTTCTCTTCTTGATTGAGTGGGTTGTAGGAGGTGCCCACAACAATATCCCTTTTGTTAGCTTCTCCTGACCAGTGAGCTCTTGACTGTTCATCCTCTGTTGCCTCACAAAGGTGTGTGTATTCATGGCACTGAGTTGCCTAGAGCACAAACTTCACCACCATCTGCCATCCTTTCCTAAAGAACCTGTATCCAGCCACGGCAGCTGTAGTTATGCAACTGTCCCATCACATCTCTAATCATCTGTTTCTACATCCTGAGAGTGCTGAGGTCTTCCAGGAGTGATTTCCAGGTTCAGCAGCCTGAGCATTGGCACTGGTCATCCCATACGCCCAGCAGAACGGAGCTACCCTGGTCTTGGTAAGACAGTCCCATCTCACAAAGGGATTTGGATGCAGAGTAAAACTGTGGATGTGTTAACTATTGAAAAAATCGGAATATTGAAACACATTGGTGTTTTCAGTCGCTGGTATCAGCAAGGAGATGAACTCTTGTGATCCTGTGCAGAAGCTTTCTGAGGCCTGCAGTTTCATGCCTATGTAGCAAGCACTGCAGTGGCCTAGCTTGGACACCTGAGCTGCCTTCATAAGAACATATCCAAAGGCGATACGAATGATTGTGTGGCTCAGGAAGGCCTGAGGTGCCATAGATGGCACTTCTGTAAATGGTTTTCCTCTCTTGAATTTGTCCAATTGTTTTCTTATCCCATTTATCACCTGCAGCATCCTGTGGCAGGGATTTCCACTGCTACACATGGAACTACTACATGTTGTGCTGGAAGGGTTATCTGCCAAACCTGCCACCCGCTAACTCCATTTGATACCCCCTAGGTTTGCTCTAGGGGGATGCAGTCAATAACCATTTCCTGTTCACCATCTTCAAACCACTCACGGTTTTATAGATTTATATAAAACCTCCCTCTGTTCCATTTTTTCCTTTCAATCTGAGAAGTCCTAATCTAGTTAGTTAGTTAGTTATTCTCAAATGAAAACCATTCCATGCTTTTGTTCATTCTTGTTACCCTTCTGTATTTTTTTTCTATTCTGTTGTGTGCTTTTTGAGGTAGGGGATCCATAACCACACATAGTTTTGGAGATGTAGATGCACTCTGGATTTACATAATAGCTTGAAGGTGTTTTCTGTTTTATTCTCTGTTCCTTTCCTAGTAATGTGACTTGCTGCTTTGACTGTGGCTGAGCACTGAGCTACCCTTTTCATAGATCTTTATATAGCCCCAAGGTCCAATTCCCAAGCAGTAAAAATCAGTTCAGAGCCTACTGTCATGTCTGTAAAATTAGATTTTTTTTTTTGTTGTAATTAATTTTAGAATTAGCTACACTGAATTTCATCTGCCTTTTTATTGCCCAGTTGCTGTGTATTGTGACACTCTTCTGCAACTTCCCCAGTTGTCCATCATCGTTACTATCTTGGATGCTTAATAACCTCAACAAACTCCCATCTCATGAAGGCCCCCTTTTTCCAGGTTTATGTCATGCTGAACAATATAAGCTTGAGTACAAATCCCTGCATGACTCCGCTGCCAACCTCCTTCCACTGTCAGAACTGGCTATTTATTCTACCTTCTGTTTCCTGCCTTTTAATCAGTCCTTTATTCACATAACCTTACATCTTAAACCATCACAGCATGGTTTCTTTAAGAGGCTTTGATGAAGGACTTTGGAAAACCGTTCTTAGCTGTATACCTATTTGTTGATGCCTTCTGAAGCCTCTAATAGATTTATGAGGTGTGATTTCCCTTTATAAAACCATGTTGACTCTTCCCCAAACTAATTCAACATTACTTATGTTGAGGTAATAATGAATTCTCTCTCATCTCAGCCGAAGCCTCATTTGAGTACAGAGCAATCCTCCCTGTGGCATCCTTTCCCAGCTTCCAGGACTCAGCACAGTGCAAATTGCTAAATCCAGACTTCCTGAGCCAAAAACTGTGTTCAGATCACTGTGTGACCAACTGCTACATTGTGCTACCAAAATGGATTTATCCTCCATCAATTTGTCAGATTTTCTGTTGAATCTCTTTTCATTCCTTGGATTTCCACAGCAGTTCATGGCAATGAACAGCACTGAATTCATGCCCTACATGAGAAGATAGTCTTGTTTATTTGCAGCCTTCACCCAGATAATTTCACTGAGTGCTTCCTGTTCCAGGAGGAGTCAATGCAGAGTGCTGGGCCATGTTACTTCAGTACCTGGGAAGGATCCTGTCGCCCTGAGCTCAGGAACAAACAGGTTGTGAGATAACTGGGTGGAAATGTCCTGCATTTGTGCATGTGGGAGAGGGTTCCAACTGCTCGATGTGGAAAGCCCTGCAAAGCATTGTAAATCCTGTAATGAGGAATGTCTACAGTGGTAAATGGAAGAGGAACAGAGAGAAGGTTCAGACACTGGATCATTTGGTTGCTTGTTGGCTCTGTTTTGCACCACTTCAAGCAGCTTTCTCCCACTACAGCAAGCCTGGGTGCCTCTGTCCCACCAGACTTTGCATCTTCCTGTCCTCCCACATGCCCTTGGACATCCCACAGGGCATCAAACTCACCCCCTCAGGGTCATGCTGTAAAAACACCTCTCAGCTGGGCTGCAGCACAGTCCTCGCTTTATATCGGATAATGACCTCCCCTGCAAAATAGGATAATTGTGTCCTAGAGCTGTAAGGATGCCTCAGCACTCCAGGAGGGAAGCCAGGCCAGCTGCTCTGTGGTATGTCTGTCACCGATGGGACAGCTCTGAAGGGTGTGGACACAAGTAAAACAGTGCTGGGCTGGCCCTAGAGCTGGAGATCAGTATTCAGGCTGCTTTAACTTAGCAAAAGGGCATCTGGAACCTTAGAGAGCTTCACGACTGAACAGGCGCACCCTTGTCTCTGCTTTGACTCAATATTTTGCATTAAGCATGGTTTGCTTTAGAATCAGTTGTCCTTTTTAATCACTTTTCTCCTGAATACATCAGGCATAAAATGCAAAATAGCTTGGTAGATGGAGGCCATTAATCAAATCTGCCCATTGTAAATAAAAATTGCTAACTATTAGTACATAATGAAATGGCAACGGAGATGGATTTAGCCAAAGCTGACCAGTCAGTAAGAAAAATACCTTATTCACGTCTCCATGACTGCAGAGTACCTGTGTTTTGAGACAGGATCACAGCAATGCAGCATGCTATTCTTTTGCATGTACCTCGCTGGGAAGCCACCAACCTGCAAAAGTTGCTAGTGCCATCTCGTGGTCTCCATGCACGCGAGTGTCAGCTCAAGGACCCGCCAGCCCAGGGAAGTGACACCCCCAGGGCACCCGGCGGGGGACCCTGCAGGCCCTGGCACGGTGCCCTCCGCACCCCGCAGCGGTGCCTGGCGAGCCCGAGACCTGTCCCCGTCCCCGGGGTCCGCCGGGCGCTTTGCAGCAAGCGTCCCCGAAGAGCGTGGAGTGAACGCAGTGACGGCCACTTCACAGCACGGCAGAAAGCGAGCCGTGCTCCAGCCATCTCCGCCAACAAGACCTGCCTGCTCTCGCACCCTCTGTGCCCTGCGTTTCACTATTAGCAGCTGACAGTGCCTGCGCTGGGTTTCCACCGCGCCGCTGTGCTTCGTCATCCTCCCTTCCATCACAAAGCTGGGCAGCAGTATAACCCAACGGCTTGATGACCCAAATGGCTCTGCCGTGTCCTTTTGCTGCATCGGAGCCACGGGCGAGGAAGCAGCCACAGCCCACGGGGCGACCACCCAGGGCTGCGCTCGGGATGGAGCCGAGCGTCTGCTGCGAACAAGCCCTTGAGCACGACGCGGTAAGCCGGCTGGCTGTCACAAATTCCCCTGTTTACTTTGATGGAAATTTCAGCCCTCTTGGTACGGAGATAATCTGCTAAGTATGACCCAACTGCCTGCCAAGACAACACTTCTTGTTAGGTTAGCAGTGCCACCAGAGCACTCCTGCTCCTTAGGTGTAATGCACTCGGTGACAGGGCCTCCCAAAACTTGTACAGTTTAAGAACACAATACTTAATAGTAATTTAATAATTCCTCCTATTTTGGTGAATTAGCAGCCATCTTTTTGCAGTTCACACGTGCTATTGCATGGACTGGTTTTTTTTCAAACTGGATTGTGGTTAGGAGCAGGTGGTTTTTTACATGGTTTGCCATGACATGGCTATGAGTCTCACTTTTTCCTACTCTGGGTTTTTTTGGTCACAAGAAAGCAAAGGTTTAATTAATTACTCTGCTCATGGCTTTTGAGTAGTTGCCAGCGTCCCCTTGTTGTGCCGCGTAAAGCCACAGAAATGCAGCCACTGCCCTGAAGTTTCTTTCCCAGCACTTTGCTGCCTTGCTTGCTTTCAAGAGCTGGTTGCTCTATGGTTTTCCCACAGGAGGGGAGAGGATGCTCATTCCCACCCTGCCATGTTTGTAAAAACTGCAGAAATTTTGAAGAAAGGAGTTTCAGGGCTGCCTATGGCAGCAGTAGGCACAGCTGCTGCTGGGGCTGCCGCCGTTGCCCGCCTGGATATGTGATGGGGAGGCAGGAGCTGGAGATGAGGGCAGGGGAGTGCTGGGACAAGCCAAAGGGCAGGAGAAGAGCAGAAAGATGGGATCCATCTGTGACCTTCCTCCCTCTTTCTAGCCCCAGATAGTGCACCAGCCATGGAAGACCCTGCCCTTCAAGGCATCGGGGTGAGATAATGGGGATGGTGGATGGGAGCCATCAGTCCCAGGGGCTAAGGACACTGAAGCTGTCAGGTTGCCAACAGGGCCCCAGTGCTCAGAGTGTTTTCTAGGTTTCCAGGACAACCTTTGCTCTGAACTGATGGACTGGTTGCTGTTTCAAGCCCTTCCTTTGCAGATCACAGAACCACAGAATCACAGAGTCACTAAGGTTGGAAAAGACCACTAAGATCATCAAGTCCAACCATCAACCCAACACCACCATGCCCAATAAACCATATCCTGAAGTACCACGTCCATACGCTTTTTGAACACTTCCGGTGACGCTGTGTGTGACCACCTCCCTGGGTAGCCTGTTCCAATGTTTGACCATTAATGATGGTTCATTAGTGATGAAGTTCCCCTGGGTAAGATGACTTCCCCTGGGTTCGTGCTGCCTGTCCCCATAGACCCTCCTCTTCCCCGTCCTTCCCTTCTTCCCCTTAATTTTCCCTTCTCTTTGTCTTCCCATCCAGCTCATCCCTCTCCTTCACAAAACCCCAGGCCCGTAAGAGTCACCCTCAGTAAGGCACTAACTCCTCCTTGGGCAACATAAGCCTGGAAGTGCTCCC
>NW_010542737.1:34109-35155 GCF_000687285.1 Phaethon lepturus
CCTTGTCTCATCTCTTCAGACAAGACCCACGTTTGGGGCTGTGTCGGCAGATCTGCATCCAGAACAGAGGAGGACAGGCCCAGGCTCCTTTCCTCCTGCCCACTCCTCTCCTTAGCATCTCCTTATTGAATCAATGGGTTCTGGTACCTACCTTATCTCTAGCACGCTGCAGGGTACAAAACTCAGCTTTCAGCATCGCTGGGAATTGTTCAGCGGCATCCGTGAGGATGCAGCTGCAGGTGTGCCCTGCTCTTCTCTGGGCGTGGAGGCTCGCTGTCTGTTAGACATACCAGGTCACCAGAACGTGCCTTTTCTGATGCTGCAATTTTTGGTAGATGGTCCAAAGAAAACCTGGCTGCTCTCTGGAGTGACAGCTAGCTTGCAGCCTGACACGAATGAATGGCATAGCAAGATGGAACAGATTTTTGCCCCAGGCCTCCTCTGCTGATGTGTTAAGTTTGGCGGCATCATTTAGAGAAGAAGTGAATTAATCTTATTGGAGTGGTGTACAAAAGAGACTGGGGGGGTGGGGGAAAGGGGGAAAAAAAAGGATGTGTGAATCCATGTTGATTATTTTGAAGCCATAAACAAGTGGCATCAGAAAAAAATTTGACAACCATATGGACTTTCAGAAGTGTGAAATCTTCTGAAAACGATATGCAATTATGTAAAGACTGGCATAAAAAAAAAGAAGACTTGAGATATGGATGGATGAGGAGTATAGACAGGAACTGCAATCTGTGATACAGGAGTTAAGATTCTGGGTACATGAAAAGAATGCTATATAGAAAAAAGTTTATAAATTAAATTGAGTTAATTTAAATTACATGAGAGAGTTCTCCTAAAGATGATAGGAATAACAATCAGTCCTATTTCTTGTTGCTGGTTCTTAGCACTAGACTCTTTAGGGAACTGCAGTCTCAGGGACTGAGCAACAACTTTTCCACAAAAATAATCATCATTTTCCTGGGAAGCTTCACTCACTGAAGATGCAATCTGGATTTTGCACAGGGCAAAAACTGCAGGCACAAGAGAGCAGGTCCTGC
>NW_010542737.1:35186-35642 GCF_000687285.1 Phaethon lepturus
CATCAGGCTGTTTCCACTCAGTTCAGTAACTAATGTGACAGTGCCAGGTTTGTCCCCTGATGTTGACCAAAAGAGTGAACATCAGCATTTCTTATCCCAGAAGTTGGGAGGTGCTGGCATTGCCCCTGAGAGGCAAGTAGGAGGACAAGAAAGCAGATTTCCAAATTTTGTAACTTTGGTGTAGCACATCTCCATACACACTATACGTGTGTATGGTGGGGTGTGGTGGGTTGACCCTGGCTGGACACCAGGTGCCCACCAAAGCCAATCTATCACCCCCCTCCTCAGCTGGACAGAGGAGAGAACATGTAATTAAAAGCTTGTGGCTTGAGATAAGGACAGGGAGATCATTCACCAATTACCATCACAGGCAAAACAGACTCGACTTGGAAAATTAATTTAATATATTATCAGTCAAATCAGCATAGGATAATAAGAAATAAAACCAAATCCTAA
>NW_010542738.1:0-31966 GCF_000687285.1 Phaethon lepturus
GACTGAGGCAAAGAAGGCATTAAGTACCTTATCCTTTCCTCATCCTTGGTGACAATGTTCCCCGCCTCCTCCCCTGGCATCCAATAAGGGATGGAGATTCTCCTTGCCTCTCTTTTTGTTGTCAATATATTTGTAAAAACATTTTCTGTTATCCCTTACAACGGTGGACAGATTGAACTCTAGCTGGGCTTTTGCCTTTCTAGTTCTGTCTCTGCATGACCTAATACTTTCATATTTGGACTAAATGATAGTTTGGAAGGTTTCCTCTAGCCTAGCACAAGGCTTGTCCATGCATACCTCGGTGAAATGCAGTGGCCTGTGTTATCCATGGCTTAGTGAATCACTGAGTATTTTGCCTTATACCCTATGGTTGTGTCTTCTCTTGCCTCCATCTCCCACTTGCCTGCATAAACACTGAGTACAGGAAACCTGAGCACTTCAGACCAGTCATCATTATTGGTCTTGTCCACAGGTCCTCTCCTTCAGTGCAGGCTGCAGTGATATATTCAAACACTAGGACAAAGCTAACAGACAAGCCCTCTCCTGTCTGATGCTGATCTGGCATACACCTTTCACATGTTGAGAATGTACTGGGCAAGCATTGTTCCAGACCTAAAAGGAAACAAAACTGTAGTGGATGTATGTTTATTTCTCTCTCTCTTCTCCAATGGGTGGAGAATTTCCCCTGATTTTCTTCATCCTGTTAGCCCCAGAAGGAAGGTAGGGGGACAAGGTTACACCAAAATACATATTTAAATGCTTATTCAAGCATAACACAAATTATGTGTACATACAGCCACATATTTTACATCTGTAACAGAAGGTCCAAATAAACTACAATACATGCAGTTTTATTAACAGCTAAAATTTCTTAACAACCCATGTATTAACAACAAAGTTCTGTAATTGTGAGTTCCATGCCTTGAAAATCACCTGGTGACTCATGGATGTTGTCAAGTTATGTGAAGTTCGCAAGACAGCTAGTCTACTCAGTGATTTCCATTTTTAGTTTTTTAGCAGAAAAAAGATGAAGATTCTTTATATCAAGTATTGACATAGAAACAATTGATGTTAATGAGAAATAACTGGCATGTCCTCATAATTAATACTCCCTGGTCATATGCAATAGCACAACCAACAATCAGGTTGATATTTGCTTCAACCCATTTCCAAAACATTTTTACCTATTATAGTTACATCCACAGAACAAACCTACCACCCATGGACAGCATGTATGTGCTATTTTACTGAAGATATTGCCAAACGAAGGAAAAAAACAATCAGTTTAGTATTAGTTGCCGATTTACCATGCCCATGTTTATGTTTTCATCATTTTAGTGTCTACTGTAGTAAGTCTAACTACTTAAAAATAAATTTAGATGCCAGTTCTTCCCCAAGGAGGAATACTGACAAGGAATCTCATTTGTTTCTCAGTCAGTTTGCTGCTTTTTCAGAACATTTCCTGGGAAGTATTCATATATAGTGTCTCTGTATATACACACTGTGGCCTTTCAATATATATAGCAGGCTTATAAGGAAGAGAAAGACCTTTTATCAGGGCCTGTAGTGACAGAACAAGGGGCAATGGTTTTAAAATGAAAGGGAGTGGATTTAGATCGGACATAAGGAAGAAATTTTTTATGATGAGGGTGGTGACACACTGGAACAGGTAGTCCAGGGAAGTTGTAGATGCCCCATCATTGGAAGTGTTCAAGGTCAGGTTGGACAGGGCTTTGAGCGTGTCCCTGCCCATGGCATGGGAGTTGGACTAGATGATCTTTAAAGGTCCCTTCCAACCCAATCCATTCTATAGTTCTATGATTCTTTGATTTTAGTGTAAAGATGGGAAAGAAAACGAGGACATAACAGACTGCATATATGAATAAACTGATCAAAAGCACTTCAATGCAGAATAAAGGGACAGTGAGGCATTACTTATCCTCTAAGAAAAGGAGAGTGTCTATAAATGTGGGAGTGGTCAGGTGTGACCCATTGATTCGTGAATCCCTTTAGTTTCCATGTAAGTTTATTTCAGCCTGAAAGTCATGTTGTTCTTCTTAAAGTGTGACAAAGTTTCCTTTAAGGTGAGTTGGCCAATTTGTATTCTATGGTGATCATTATAGCAATTTCTTGCCCACTGCTGGTATTTTAACAGAGTAGGCCAAAACTGCAACCAGTTACATCCTGTGCAATCCCTTTGACTTCAGTAAGACTGCATGGACTATAAATTAGTGAAAAACTTGGTCCCAACTTTGCAGTCTTCTTTTGGGACCATGTTAACACATGCACTGGTACAAGGAAAAAAGCATTTATCTGATAGAAGTTCAAAGACCTGGACTCCTTAATAGCACTATGAATACAATAAATGACTTGAAAAATCAGTGTCCTTGGATTTTCTTGCATTTTGCCATTTTAAGTGTCATGATTCATAACTACTCAAATTCTGTAGTTTTACAAAGAGCATTTATACATTAACTTGGAATATGCGTGTTAAAAATGAATAAGTAGTGCTTAGGGTTATTTTTATTAGAATAGATCACATTAATTAGCCCTCGTATGGAGGGGAGGAGAAGTTTCTCTTGAATGCTCTACTCTGCAGTGCGTTATTAATTTTCTCATTTATTCCTTTTTAGATCATTAACTTTTAAATGTTATAGTTTAATGCTGAGGTGAAGCTGGAAGTATCTGTTCACTCTGCCATCCATTTCAAGCCATCTCACAATCATTGTCATTATGATTAATTTATGTTGTGGTGGTACCCAATCTAGGGTAGAGGTGCTATCAACACAGCTTGTGTTGATGAGAAAAATGAACTGTTAAAGAGAGATTTCTTCTTGTACCATTTTAAGACATTTTAGAGTTAAAGTGAATGAAAGAATGAATTGGAACTCGGGTAACTTTCACTTTCTAAATGCAAGCAGAGGATTGGGGGAGAACAGAAGTATGCAGTGGTGAGACTGTGGCATACGATGACTGGTATCTGGAAAAAGAACTGAAGACTGGGAGACTTCTCGTCCAGGTTGAATGTTGCATTGTGTAACATACAACTTAACACTGTCTTTGCACTCAAACTCATGACCAAACAGTTAAAGTTTAACTACTAAACTATTTTTGGGAAAAAGTTGGGAAAAAAAATCAGAAAAAAATACGTAGTAACAGCCTCACAAAATATAATCAGCCTCATTGAAAATGTAATCTAGATGCACAAGGAAAAAACCAATATGCTTACATATGCCAGCATTCTCACCTTGTGAGATGGAGGAGCCTAGCTTTTCATTCCTTTCCTCTGATAGCTAGTTATTATAGCACCAGGGCTTGATTCACTGGGACCTTGAACCTCATGCCATGTTTTAGTCAACAAAAATGACTTAAAATGTAATCTGTGATACAACAGAGTTTTACATTCAGTTGTTACAGGAATGCATAATTAAAGGAAAATCGAGGCTGTGAACATCTTCATTGTCCAAATCCTGATATTTTATATGGAAGCTTCACACCATAGTGCCATATTGCCTATGGAAAAAACATGTTAACAGATAGGACCAAGCAACAGCACCAAGCAACAACATCTACTTTTTGTAGGCAGCAAGCTAAAGAGGAGGATTATCAGAATATTAATGCAAGTATTATGGACTGGCATGCTCAATGCCAGATAAGCCTTCAGGACCTTTGAGCTATGAGCTTCATTTTGCAGGATACCGCTTTGATTAAGGAATGACTAGGCTCACACCTTTGGAAGAGATGTCCCATATGAGATCGTACAACATTTTATGGCCTGAGGCTGTAAACAGTTCTTTTTAACGCTATTCTTTTGATATACACCATGTAATGAATGTCTGTCCTGGTTTCAGCTGGGCCAGAGTTAATGTTCTTCACAGAAGCCAGTGTGAGACTGTTTTGGATTTGGGATGAGAAAATGTTGATAACGTGCTGATGTTTTGAGTTGTTGCTAAGTAGTCAAGGACAGTCCAGCTTATTGTGCTGGCCTGCTAGCAAGAAGGCTGGGGGGTGCACGGAAGAAGGACAGCTGACCCAGGCTGGCCAAAGAGATATTCCATACCATATGACGTCATGCTTGGTGTACGGGACGGGATGAAGGAGACGGAAGGCATGGAGAGACATTTGGAGTTATGGCGTCTGTCTTCCCAAGAAGCCATTATGCATGATGCAGCCCTGCTTCCCTGGAGATGGCTGAACCCCTGCCTGCCTATGGGGAGCGGTGAATGGATTCCATGTTTTGCTTTGCTTGTCTGCGTGGCTTTTGCTTTACCTATTAAACCATCTTTATCTCAAAGCATGAGTTTCCTCACTTTTATTCTTCTGATTCTCTCCCCTGTCCCACCTCCTCTCCCGATCCTCTCCCCCATCCCACCGTTGGGGAGTGAGCGAGCGGCTGCGTGGGGCTTAACTGCTGGCTGGCGCTAAACCACGACAATGCCATAGAGCTCTAGTCAACTGACCTACAATTTCTTAGGTATAATTTCTTAACCTACCTGCAATTCCCCTTTTGTCAAAGAAAACTCCGTTAAGTACACTGCAGAAAGTTACTCTCTCCACCACTGTGCTAAGGATTAAGACTACAAGTAGCTGGTGTTTTTAGGAGACAGCTGAAATATGTGAGATGTCTAAGAGCACTGTGACCCTGCTTATATAGAGTGTGCTTCCAAAAGGATTATACAGGATGACGAGGAAATATTTTCAGGCAGGTAAGGTTTCTCTCACCCTGAAAAACATGTGACTCACTTCATGCTAATCACACAGTATTTTTGTAGCAGTTTGTGATGTGATAGCAATTCCTTCAGTTGTCAGTAATTTACCTTCCTTATAAGGTGGAGCCACTGAAAGGAACTGAGAATCAATAGATGTTGAAAGTCAGTGAAATCTGAAATGTGAACCTAATGATGAATCTCTTCAGTTTTACATTTTCTCCCATGCTCACCGCCCCCTTCAAATCCCTTTTAGAAACCTCCAATTATTTTAATCCCTCCTTAATAGAGGTCTCAGAAGGGCTTTTCTGCTACATTTACCTTTCTCACAAAGCACAAGGGGACCAACAATGCAAAGCTATAGACACCACTGTGCTGAGTGTCCTGTGCAACACAGCAACCCTTTTCCCATCATAAGAAGACATAAACTTTACATGCATCACATGTATGTACTATTGGGGGAGAAAGCTTATTTCAGTCTTGCCAAACTCTGTGTGCAAAGTCACAAAAAGTTTACGTTTTTAGAGAAAGCATAGGGAAAATGCTGCTTTTCTGGTCTTTGTGAAAGTGTACCTTTCACTCCTCTTCATGTCTTCACAACAGCACTGTGACCAGCAAGCGCGCTCTTTTCCATGTCCATTTTTTTTGCATAAAAATAAATAAGCTTTTAAAATAACTTATCTCCTGCTTTCCTGATCTCAAACATCATGTCTGAAGTCCACTCTACATGCCATATTGCACAAGTTGCCACAAAATCTGTGCTCTATCCCTTTTCCCCAAAATATCTGAAAGCTTTGTAACTGCTCCTTTGGAGAGTTGAAGATTTGGCTCCCAAGTCTGACTGTACCTGTGGTTCATCTGCTGGAAACACAGTGGCCTGGGATGCTGCAGCACCTCAGTTCAGATCAGTATCCCCGTTGACAGAAACACACCTGTAGGTCTGGATGTGGGTCTGTTGTTGGAGACTTTCCTTACAGTTTTATAAGCCATATCTATACATCATGATCCTCTTGCATCACCTATAGCTGCTTTAGCCTCATGCAAGAGCTATGTTTCCAACAAACGTAACAGCTGACTGCTGGTCACACATTTTTTTGCTGCTTATCTTCAACCAGCCATTTCTGGTGCTCTTTAAACTTTTAATTACCCAGTAAAAATGATGGATATTCTTTTGTTATCTTAGCAAGCCAGGTAGATCACAGTATGTTCCAGTGAGCACACAGCCACTGTGCTCACTCACAAGAGTGAGAGCGTGGTTTGGAGCAGAGGAGGGAGAAGCAAGACTTGCCTTATTTCATGGACCTGATTGAATGAGCTCACCTGCCCTTGGACATCTGCTGAACACCTTGCAAGTGTTTTATGGCTTATCAAAAGGGGCACCTTGTTACATGCCTTTGAGTCCGCTACCTGGAGGTAAATGTCAGTCAGTCACAAATCATCTCTGGACACATCCTCACTAGGAACTGGAATGTAATGCAGAGATACAGAACCACTGAAAGCCTTAGGCAGTAAAGCTACATGGCGTGGTACCAGGTGACATGGACTTGCTACTCTCTGCCTGGTAACAGCACGGACTTGCTTCTACCATGCTGCTTGCAAGCCAAGGGTACCTTGCTTCCTTAGAGTGACAGCACATGTGTTTGGAAAGCAACTGGCCCCAAAGAACACAGCCGCGGAGGAAACTAGCTCCCACGAATACATGGGGTTTGAACAAATCTCCATGCTGAGAAGGCTGAGGACAGTAGTCTTGCTCCCACCACAAATATGGCCTCTAGGAGGCTGGCAATATACTACAATAATGATTTGCCAGCTCAAGTTCAGAAACGGGTCGAAAGGTGCCTCCCAGCTCAGTAGTTCAGGCACAGGATCACCCCAGAAGAGCTGCCCCACTCCAATGAAAGGACACTCCACAGACCCCCACGTTGGGATTAACACACAGCCGTGACGTTAGAGCTCTCTGTGCCTATGGAGTAGGTAGTCCGAGTCATGTAATCCTCACGGGCCATTAGATGGCACTTGAAAGTGTTACACATATTAGAATGTTCCAGGGAACAAAGTGTTCATTCTTTTATAAATTACTTTGTTAGCACAATTCTCGAATAATAATTCTCTTGGATTGAGACTTTTTTGGTCTCTTTGCTATGATAAGAGTTTTAATGAATTCACTCCAGCCTATTAGAAACAAGAAGTTTCCAGTCTCCAGAAATTAAAGGTCCTGCAGGTTCATTTGGGAAATGCAGTGTGCTACATCCTAGAAAAAATAGTGATCATGAATTCATACAGTTACCACATTACTCTTTAAAATAAGTAGAGAAACACCACACACATAAGTTTAAACAGTGGGGGAATTTTGTATCAGCAGCTAATTCAAGACAAGTAAAAAGGGAAGTTGACGCAACAAAGATGTGCAAGTTGTACGTTTCTGAACTCTCTTCCAGATCAGAAAGCTTCTTACTTCTAAATGTTCTCTTATTCTTTTCCTGGAAATACCAGCTTGGTTTCTGAGTCAGTCAAGACCACCCAGGTTGATTTAATTACCAAACCCAATGCATCTCACTGACAATTTCCACGGCACTGAAGGAGGTCAGACCCCTTAATCAGACCAATTACTGCAGCCCCAGCTTCAAAACCTGGAAGGTGAGAGCTCGTCTCACAATCAACAATATATCTGGATGGTTCTCTTCATTGCACAAAAAAATAAACCACTTCCATGCAATTCATACAACCTAGTGTTTATAATATAAGTAAAATGTAGCTGATGCAACAAAACCTTGCATTTCCATGGCATTGACATGAATTCCTCCCCTCTCCCTCTGCCCCCAAATCAGTAATCTGTTTTTTTGCAGAGAAATGAATTGCTGAATTAAAAGAAACAGGGAAAAGATGTACTTCTGAGCTGGAGGCCCAAATTCACACACGTTTCTTCCCACATTTTACTTTACTGTGTGAAACAGGCATTCTTTCTACTATTTCCCAGCATATTCTGCCTGAGTCTTGTCCAGAGAACAGTAATTCCCAACCATGTCTTCTTTCTCTTGATTTAGAAAAGAGGTTGGAAGAAAGAAACTCTGCTTTTACAACAGAGAGATGGAAATTTCTTGGTTGTACAGCTGACTGGGAATTTAAAAGGTTTGGCTCATCTTGCTTTTGAACTGTGGCTTATTAGAGTTAATTGATGAATAACCTTACAAAGAATGAGGCATGAAAATTCTTCCCTCTCCCTTTCTCTCCAGCTCTTTTCTCCAGTTTTTGTTCATTTATCTTTTGTTATACAGAAGACTTATCAGAGCTATGTACTCTGAATCAAGGTTCATGTGAGTCATCACATTAGCCACACTACATGGTATTAGTGGAGGTGGAAAAAGAAAAGTGGAAGAGAAGACTGGAGAAACTGGAGCAGAAGGTAAAAGCCCTGAGACACCTCAAATTCTCCAGAAATGCTGCCAACTGGAAACATCACTGGCAAGAATTTTGTCTATTCATGAACGCAAATAGACCTTCTGGAAAGGAAGACATGAGAAAGGTAGCTATTTTTATTTTAATATTAATGGGTTGGACACATTAGATTTAACAGCTATATTTAAGCGAGGAAGAGTAAGACAGCTACACAGTCACAGATACCTGAAGAGTACTGTGCTCTGAGAAAGAATGATGCCTTTGAAAGATATCAGCCTGATAGGAGAAGATGAAAGAAAGGGAGGAACTGCTGCATCTTTTATAAAAAAAAAGAGATTGTGGAGCTGAATATGGAGTTTTGGATGTTTTGCAGAATCTGAGCCCAGACGGGGTATCAGAGTCTCAAAAGAGAAACAGAATTGCTGAAGATCCTTTCATAAGCTGAGGAAAGGCAGTCAGAATTTGTCAGGTTGCTAAAAATAGCTTTTCAGAAGGAAAACAGAATAGTGCATAGTGGACTGCAAGATCAGTAAAATCCAACAGAATGTGCAAAGGAAAAACAAAATCACATATCCCAAGAAAGGATTTGCAAAATACAAGTTGGATATATTTGCAAGAAGAAGCATGAATAACAAAGTGAGAGTTTATTTTGAGGAGAGCCAGTATGCCTGTGAGAAGCAGCTATTTTGTAAAAACCTTCAAAAAAGGAAAGAATGTACTTAAAGAAAAGGATTCCTAGTCTACTTAGAGAATCAGAAATCTTTGTGAGAGCTGTTCAAGATACAGGTACATCCAGTGCATAGATATTACTTTGAGGACAAGTGAAACCCTTATAAATAGGCTACTGTGGCTCCAATACGTGGCGTATTGTGCAGAGAAGATTGCATCTGCTGGAACGAAGAGGTAAACCTCAGATCTTACAATGGGAAACCATTCTTTGTGATTGTAAGTCTCCCAGCTGCTAAAAAAAATTACAAGAAACAGTTAAAAGCCGAAGTTTGAAGTTCTTTCTGCAAACAGATTACCTGTTATTAAGTGGGAGCACAGCTTTCACCCAACTTGAAGTGAAAAAACTTTTGTAATTCAACAATTATTTTAAATTCATTTATTTTACATGTCTGCATCAGTATACAGTGAATTGTGCCCTCAAATTGCCCATTTCTCTCTGCCTTTTGGGACAGTAAGGGAGGGTGACTGTGACATGAAGTCTGATAAATCCCACTGAAGGTCTCAATGACCGGGCTTGTGCTTTAGGAGGGCTGGAGCCCAGAAGGTTGCAATCATGCTGGTTTTTGTACTCAGCAGCTTACTGTCCCACATACAGATATTCTTAGAGAAACATTTGCATTGTGTGTCCAACATCAGCCTTGTTTTTATCCACTGGGGGGAAAAAAAAAGCATATCCATAACCAAAAATAATGAACAGGCCATCTCCTGTATGAATATACATTTACTAGCAATGTAGACAAGCAATACTACTTCTGGTAATGAAAGATGATCACCACAGCCTGATTACTCTCCTTGCACTGTATGAACACTGATCTGAAGGTGTTTGGCATTGCAGTTGAGTGGAACATCAAAACGCAGATGTTCCCTCTTCTTCTCCAAAACTGGCAAAGACAGTGAGTGCACCAGAGAGGCACCCAAGCAAGCAGCCGTTGTCTGAGGAAGGCCACTGATCTCTGAAGCCACCCAACGTAGTGTAGATGTACCTGTGGAGGGCTGCTGCCTCACCCACAGGCTGCACTGGACATAAAGAAAGAAGCATAAAGAAGTCCAGTAAGGGGATTGTGGGCTTCTACCAGCAGACGTGTAGCTGGGCTTTGAGGGGCATGCTCATCTGGCTGGACAGTACCATGACCTGTTCATCATGCTCATTGCTTCAGTTTGGCTGCTCTTTCACTCCAGTTGCTTTTCTGAGGCAGATAAACCTGCCCTGTCAGTAAAGCTTGCCTCCACACAAATCTTTCAGGTACTGCATTAATTCAAGATACAAAATGAGAGCAGCAGTCATCCAACTTCAGTCACATGAATGATTATTCATATTGTCAAATGGGATGTAAATTAACTTGCTTTTCTGGAGCATTGAGATGTTTGTGTTTCCTGGAAAGGTTAGGTTTGATGTTCAGAGTAAAAGAGCTCTTGTGCTTTGGAGGGCACAACAGGGCTGCTTCTTGTGGGATGTTTTGCATTTTTCAGGGTAAAGCTGACAAGCGAGGATTTATAGTGTATCGTTGGAAAGATGAGTTTTGCTTACATCTATGAATTGGTAAACCTATTTCTCAGAACAGGTGATAACAAATCACCACATAAAGAGCAGGATCAGCCATTTTGTAATCTGTCATGTTTTTGATAAAGTGGTATTTTCCTGTCCCAAGTAAGAATCTTGCAATTACCTTTCCCGTGACTTTGAGTCCCCAGGACTGGATGAATTTTGAACATGCTGGATAAAAAAACTCGAATAATCCTATTGTGTGCTAATCCGTTCAGCAAACACATTTTTGTGAACATTACTGCCCAGAGATGCAGACAGACACTGTCATTCAATACAGGTCTCATCCATTAACCATGTATTTAGAAGTGTACAAGTGGGAAGGATAGATAACAAACAGCTCTACTGCTCCGTTCAGCAAGGCTTGAAAAAGCTGCGCTTGCAAATGTGGTTAAGCCTAGTCTGCCAGGCCTAGCAAACATCTGTGGTGGTGTCAGATCTCACCGTGTCTTCAACGGTTTGTTGCAGCCCCTTCCCCATTGGAGTGGGTGAAGCCAAGTGCGTGCACGGGCTTCTGTTCTCAGGGTGCATGCCATGACCGTGGGGCAGCAGCTGAGGCCAGGACTTGGGCTCCTTTCCGCTGCCTGTCCAGCAGGGACAGGCAGTGCCAGCGGAAGGGTGGAGCAGGCAACTGGAGACACCAGCAGCCCCACAGCAAAATTTGCCTAAAGCTGTATGAAAGCCTTAGGTTATGTCAATGTAAGAACCAGGACGCTGGTTGGAAGGGATCTCTGCAGGTTTCTTCTCCAGCCTCCTGCTTGAAGATCACCAGCATTAAAGCAGTGTGTCTCAAAAAGCACAAAATAACTATAGTATTGTTTTTATTAAAGGCAATTTTGTTAAAGGTAGATACTGCGCTTTTATTAAATATTGCATTCAAACAGGATTCAGGAAGGTTCTATACTTCACATGAGATCAGACTAAAAGTTTTCAGAGATTCCCTGAAAAGAATGTATTATTTCCCCAGTAGTCTTTATCTTAACTATTCAGCCCCAGATCAGGGCAAGGAGACATCAGTTATCTCTTTGTTCCTCCTTGTATCTGCCTGTAACTCCATTCTATAGAGATAGGAGAAACTAACTGTTAAGCTGCTGTTTCTATCTCAAAAATGTTTCAGCATATAGAAAAAAATTACTAGCTTCAAATCTGAATGACAATTTAAAATCCAAAATTTTGTTTCTGAACAGAAATTATGACAATATTTTGGTTTGAGCAAATAAAAATACCATCTTCTCAATCATTTGGAGGGATTTAGGCACATTTTAATCTTAATTTTAATTCATAATGTTTATGGCTCAAATTAAATCTCTAAATGTAAAGCTGTTTATGCTTGAAGAAAAACAAATACAACAAAATTGAAATTAGATGTTTAGACAACTTGTATTGTCTAGACCTCCTTCTAGAAGAAAAAAAAGTTGACTTCAGTGAATTGGCATTTTCTGGGAAAAAGACAATAATTTTCTGTCAATGCATATTTGCTTTCATGAACAAAGTACTTTGTATTTTCTCTAATATTAACCATCTCAGTTGTGTTGGTAGAGAGGACAGAGAGTTGCTAACCAGAGAAGGACCTGGTTAGCCTACCTTCCCCATCAATACTTTAAGGAATCAGCAACTGGATATTTTGGCTTAGTCCCAGTACGAAATGCACACAGAGGCTGTACTGGGGGGACAATGCAATAGTCTAAGACTGTAAAATCAGTGAAGCTAATGATAAAAATCTTTATTGTATGTCTGCACAGCATCATGTCCAAAGGAGCTTTACGCTCAATTGGGGTCTTGAAGCAGAACTCTGATAATAAAAGATAGTAATTAACTGAAAAGGAAGGAAAGCAGAAATGCAAGAGTTGGGCCTATGGGATCTCTTTCTTGCTCTATTACACCAAGAGACATGATTATCTGCCATGTATATTTTTTCAGGGGATAAAACCTAACAATATTCAGATAAAGAAATCTAAATTGTAAAGGGTAAGTAAGTTTTTAATCAGACACCAGTGGCTTCCAAAACACATGGATGCCTTGGGAGTGTCTGAGGGAGACATAGTGCATTTTAAATGGAAAAGCTTTTATCCAAGAAAGTGTCTTTTCAAAGTCAGAAATGTTCATAAAACCCCTGAACTTGTTTTGAAACTGTCATGTTTTTTACTAAGGAGTTCATCAAAGGACAGTTTGTACCTGTACATTTTCCTCTAGCACAACAGATCCAATCCACAGTAGTTGCACCAGTTTAGGTAAGCTAATTGTAAGGGAACTGGTGCAAAAGTTGTATATTCACAACTACTCAGGGCTAAGCAGTCACATGGGAATAGCTATTTCAGCATAACTATCTGCATAAAGATATTTACTTGGGAGTAGGTATCCAAGCATGAAATAGCTCCTTTACCTTCATAACATATATTGATCTGACTTCACTGCAACATGTAGATAGACACACTATAAAATTCTCGTTTTCCATCCAAAGGTTGAATATAGGTTGGAGACACAGTAAAGAATTTAGTCAGAAAAGCAAAGCTTTCCCTTAAACTGAGCTGCTGAATCAGGTACATCCTGTGGTTTGTCCTTAGCTCAAATATATGGTGGTGAGTAAACCTTCAAAGTCCCTGCAGAACCCCACCTCTGGTTTTAGTCACTGCAAGATCCTGGCCATTTCTAGTGGTCTGGGCAACAATATGATCCCTTTTCTGAAACATGGGCTACGGTCTTAACGTAGAGCTCCAAAGCATTTTTCCCAGCATCAGGGTGCCCAAGAAAAGCATCTTTTTTTTCTCTGCTTTGTTTTAATCCTAAACCAAATCATACCACAATCCCTCCTGATCCTTTTACAGCTCTATTGGCACAGCACGGGGCAAGGGGAATTGTGATGCTCAGGAGAATACACCATGAGTGTTTTGAGAGAGGAGGTTTGAAATTAGTAAGAACACTCATTTTAACCCCTAAAATCTTTTAAACCTTTTTACCTCTTCAGTCAAGGAATTTCTGTGTTCCCTAGACTGAAGTTTCTGCTGTTGTACATGGCTTATTGCTTTTTAGCCCAAGAAATGAAAATTACCCCATTAATAGAAAGTTATATTAATTTTATTAGATAGTTATTCAAGAACATTATAAAATATTCATGTCTTTTTATGGTTCTGCGTTTTTAAGATGCTTTCTATTTTATCTAACAAGGATTATTAACATTAAGACAACAGTCCTCTTTTCTTGCACATGTTGCTAAACAAGTCGTAGTATGACAGGTATATTACACAGAACACATTAAAATGAAAGATGTCACCTTTAAAAGCTTACAGTACTCTCATCATTATACATGTCCAAATTTTGATACTCTTGCTTACAATAAATGCGAATTGAATATATTATTCTGGAAGCTGCACCATTAAGAATAGTGGAGTAGTTTACATAGTAATATACTGCTTGCCAGGAATAAGGATACCTGCACCGGTCCCTGTAATGTTGGTGACAAAATAAAATAGGAATACTAATGTAGGCTTCTGCTAAAATAAAATGAGACATCAGACATTAGGCTTCACGGGAGATAAGCCTGCTTTCCACTCTTCCAGACTGCTCTTAACCTCCTCTTGTGTGACTAGCACATTTGTCCTCATCTTTTCTTGCATTTACCACAGAGGTCACATGCCATTATATTGTTCATCTGGGCAAGAGTGGTAGAACTCAGCCTGGTACTTAGGGCTAGGAAGGGACCTAAACAAATGTAAGTGGACGCTTTATGAGTAGCAACATCCTGCTCTAGACACACACGTACCAGCCTGTCACTCTGTGTGCGAATACAAGAACCGTAATTGGCAGCACTTTATATAATGGACTGTTTTCCATTCTGTCCTCAGCTGCAGAGGCATTAATTTTCTAAAGCTGCAATGATGTGACAGGCCTTTGCGCTTAGGTGAGACTGAAGTCCTCCAGAGGCCATGGTCTCCAGGGGCAGACCTGCCTCATTCCATTTTCCCTTTTCAAGCATGCAAAGGTCACATGCATGTTATCGCTGTCCCTGCATGCCCTCCCCACCACCAGCTTCTTCCCACGCTGCCTGCAAGTTCGTGCCAGCCATGAGATGCTTCCAGCAGGTCTCTGTACAGGTTCCCGTTCATCATCAGGAGACCCAAATGTCCTTTGCCTGGAAAGGACTGTGCTTTAGTAAACCCCCAAAGGATACAGGTTTTTTCAAACTGTACCCCAGGAACCTGCGAAGGATCTGTGGGTGACTCGCAAACTCCAGAAAAGCAAGCAGCAGGAAATTAAAGAGAAACATGGATCGGGGAGACAATCTCTCTGTTACAGCAAGAACAGGCAGAAAGGGATTGCAGTGAGAAGTCTGAGCTAATACCTGATAGATGACTGTTAGTCCTTACTGTAGCCAGGGTCAAAGCCACAGTCTAATTCATCAAGGGAATTATTAGTAAGGGCTTTTCCCCCTGGTTCAATAACACTGTTGAGTTCAACAGTAGAGGCTTAAACCCTAGTTTCTTATTGCTCATCCCCAGGTTCCCCTGCTCCCCGTTCAATGCAATTGCCTCACTCAAGTAGTCCCTGCCTGCCCAGCCAGCGTGGAAGCCCAGCACCCCACACCTGTGTCTAACGTGGGAGGGGGCCAGCACAAACGCCCTGCTCAGCACTTGAGATGTTTTCCCGAGCTCCTGTAATAATGCACCTGATCTTTCAGTGTAGGTGTGTGCATAGTTGGCTCTTTTCCTCTGAGTGGGTTTTTGTCCCTGATCAGGACGTGACTTGACCTTTGATAAAGAGATCTGAGCACTGTGTTTGCCAGCAGGACACATATGCTATTTTTACTCCATGCTATGTTTGGTTTCTTTCTGGCCACGGGTACATAAAAGAAGGGGAATTCATGGATTTGATTGACGTGCTTGGTAATTCTTTTCAACCAGAGCTCACCAATGTGTATTCAAAAACAAACACACAACCCCCCCCCACCCCGGTCCTTACTGGTAACCACACCTCCACGTTTGCATTGTCCCCATTGCCAAGCCCCAGTGCTGCCAGCCTATGCAGAAGAAGGCATCGGACCCCAGCTTGCTTTCATCATGGGTTCATGCCTTCTAGATACTGCTGGCAGGTTCTCACAGTTTGCATCATGTTTCTTTTAGGCACTGAAAGCAAGAGCAGCTGCTGCATGCTGAGCATTGCTGATAAAATCATCAAATTTGCTAGCAATTTGGTAAATATTGCTCTTGGTAGAAACTTTGCAAACACCCAAACAGAAACCTGGGCAGGGGTTTGCAGATATAGATGGTCCCTTTCAGCAGAGACCACAGAAGAAGGCAAGCCATGCAGTGGACTAGATACTAGGATGGGTTTTGGAAAGTCCTTGTGTGTGGGGGAACGGACTACAGACTGTATGAGCCCTAGGGTGGGCCATCAATCACCCCTTTGGCAGGAGTCCCCGCATTACTGATGGACACCTTCATGTCTGAGCCCTAATTTGTCATGGACACTAAAGGAGAACTCAGGACCAACAGAGTCCGTGTTTAAAAGGCGGCATCAGCAAAGAAAGTAGAGGGTTGGACACAAGGAGAAGAGAACAAGTGAGACCTGGGAAAAGAAGGAAAGTGTAGAGAAATGCAGATAAGGATCCAGGCAGCCATATCACCTTCTGTCCCCTTAGTCACACACCCTGCCTCTTCCCAGCCTTTTTTCCTCAATTTGGCTCTTCAAAATGAGTTGAAGAGCTCTAGCTAGGGGATTGGGAAAATCACAGTGAATCCATTACTCCAGGACAGGTTTTCCCTCTACTTTTTTCATACCTTTTGATATCAAAAGAAAACCCTCACCAGAAGACAAGAGTATTAGGTTAAGATGACATATAAAGGAAAAACTGTTGATAAGGAACTGATGGCCTAATGACTCTGTGAGCTGCTGACAACAGCATTGCTCAGGCACTTCTATAAACCATGTGCTCTCCACAGCAGACATATTATTAGCAGAAAAAATCCAAACTCGCCTGATGAACCAGAGTAGAAGTCTAATCCAGAAAGACAGGCCTCTAAGAATTTGCGTTCAAAGTTAATTGCAGTTGTCCACTCCTCAAGCCCACATGGAAAATGAAAAGCAGAACAAGACAAGATTTAGGATTTATTCCTTGCACCTGAAGACTGTAGTTTTCTGTCCCTGAATGTAGTGTTTTCAGAGGTCTGCTCACAAAGGCATATTGGGATGTCTGATTTGGAGCCGTTCATGGAAGCCCTGCATAAATAGTCAAGTGCCACAGCCTTCATCAGAAGAAAATTACTAATGAGGATGAAGTTTCTACTCTGAGGGACCTACAGGGCCTTTCTCTTGGCCCAGGTGGACCAGCTCAGCTGCTCTTTCCCCTTTAGGATTCCCTTAACAGGGAGTCTTGTGGTTGGGAGCTCAGCTGTGGAGTTGGTAGGCTGTTCTTTCTCAGTTCTTCATGCGTATGACATGTCCTGAGGCTGTAGCAAAGATACGCAGTCCTTACACAGGCAGGGGAGTACCTAGCATTTAGCTCTTCACCTTGGGAGAGCTTCTTCTGATAACTATTACCATGGAGCACCTGTGATCCTTCCATGTTGTGCTGAGGATGTCTCAGCCTGTGAATGCAAAACCAGCTTTGTGCTGTGACATGAATGAGGATTTGGCTGTTCATCATATGAAAATCACATCCATTACATAGAACCCAAGCTGGCAAGACAGACCTAAAAAGAACCTCATGATGCTGAATAATTCGTTCTCCTGCCCCAGATCAGACTCACCATTATGACACTATCTGTATGTGTTTGCTCATTGCAGTGATGGAGACCCACTGCTTCAATCTTTTTCCTCTGCTGAATATTTCCTTAATATCTAAACTCAAAATCTTTTGCAAACTCTAAATCCATGAGACTTGCTCAGAACATAAGCTTTCTATCTTTCTTTCAGCACATGTTGGTGGAAAATAGGTACATTATTGTGAAGCAAACCAAAAATATACAAATTAAAATACAAGGCCTGAAATACAGAGCACCAGGTATGCTAGGAGCCTCCAGGCAGTGCGTTAAAAGTGATGAATTTTTCTGTTTCCAGCTGAAGGGAATGAATTTCTCGTTGTTTCATGTTCCCCCAAAAAAGAGGAAAGACAAATGGCATTTAAGTAAGACTAGGAGTTTCATACAGGTGGAAACAAAATGCACGGTTTTCCTTGGAGGAATCATTTCATCCTAGAGAGTCTCTAAACTGTTATTGCGAGAGATCCTTTGTTTGTCTGTCATAACGAGCATTAATCTATGTATGTCTGTGTCTTCTCATCTGCTGCAAGTACTTTTGGGGTTATGCACTTGGATGTAAGGTTCTATACTGAACTGACTGCCACGCTGTTATGAAGGCCTTTGAAGAGATATTTCTCCATTCAGGAGTGTCATAGCAGTATATTTATTTTGTTTTCCACCATGTTGTTTAACGGACCTTTAAGAATCGTAACTGCCAATGCAGATTTACCATTTGCTCTGGTGATGACTAAGTGATGGTGACTAAGTGTCCATTTCCAAGGAAAATGCGCAAAGTCGTTCCAAGCAAACGGAGATCCTCTCTCTGCAAATGGCACAGCCAGAGACACTTTGCTGCTTTCCCTGCAATGGTCACTTAGGTACCCTCCAGTGATTTCTCATTCCCACAAGGGAATATCGGTGTACAAACGGTTTGTGCAGTTCGTTGTGAAAACAAGGTCTAGTTTTCTTTTTACACTAGACCTGTTAGCAGTGTGTCCTGGTTTCAGCTACCGGGCTAAACCACGACACAGTGACATTTCCTTGGCAGGAAATTTTTACTATGGAGGCTAAGTGTGATCTATACCACAAGATTTTTTTTTTTTTTTCCCCCCAGATAGGCTTGTCTTTGGTGCTTTTAACAGGTTGAGATCTACTAACTGGTCATATTTCTAAGGGCGGGGCCTCTGTTCATATCACAACGGCATCTCCTCAGATGTATCATATGTCTTTGGTTAATGTGTCATCGCTTCTCTATGTGAGATGGTTACATGTGAGGAGATAATGGTGTGAATCTTGCCTCTTCAGCTAGCTGTGGCTTCTTGGGGTCTCCAAGAGTCCTGGAAATAATTTTGTGAGTACCTGCATTTACTGCATCAGATATGGGGACTCTCTGTCTTGCTTTTACCTGGAAAGGGAGTCAGATCATAGGTCCCAGGAGAGAAGATCAGCAGTGTTTCAATGGTGAACTCTAGCAATGCTTCTTGGCTCGGGAACTGGATGCCCATCTGACTTAACATTGAAACAAAGTTCAGCTATGCACAGGCAACCTCCTTTACTGGGTCTGCTTTGAAAAAAACTCATCTGTGTGGGCAAGAGGAGACCCATAGTACACCCTAGATGATTGGGGTACCACCAGAATGCTCTGGAAATTTTTCATCTCTAGATTAGGTGTACTAACGTGTTGTATATATGTGTGGTACTGAAGTCAATCATTATCTTCTTTTATTCCATTCTGGAATTACTCCCCAGGCACTTTCTGGCAGACACAGAAGGCCTTGGTGATGAACTGCTATTGCTTTCTTCAGGGCAGTAGTCTGGAACTGTCATCTACTCAAACGAAGACCCTACGAGTTTTACTGCTGGATTTTCTTCAGTGCAGTTGATTGCTTTTGTTTGGATCCCAAACAGTGGTTTTGACTGCTTCTATCTCTTTCTTGTTGTCCAGTGTGTGGCAAGGTAGCTGCTTTCTTTATCTAGAAGATATTGCCAGTATTTATCTGTATCATCCTGTACTGAGAATGTTATTTTTTTTTTCTACTGGAGTTGTCCTGAGTCAGTGGAGGGCATCTAGCAGAGAACTCTCTGTACTGTTTTGCTTGAATTGGTACCTTAATGTTTTCCAGGTCATGGACTCTGTTTCTTTAGTAAAAATGAGTGCTTTCTGCATTTGTTTGTGAAGCAGGTGATACACCACTGAATCATTCATCTCTCTTACAGAGATGAGCCAGGGGCTCCCAAGGTAATGGGAGCCAACAGGGAAACACCAGCGAAAGACCTCAAAGGAAGTAAGGGTTGTTCCTCTAAGAAGGTGATGTGGCCAACAGACCAGCTGAAGTGCCTCTACACCAATGCACGCAGCATGGGCAACAAACAGGAAGAACTGGAAGCCACCATGCTGCTAGAAAGCTGTGATCTCGTTGCCATTACTGAGACTTGGTGGGATGAATCCTGCAACTGGAGTGTGGCTGTCGATGGCTACAAGCTGTTCAGAAGGGACCTGTGAGGAAGGAAGGGTGGAGGCATTTCCCCCTATATCTAGAAATTGATAGAGTGTGAAGAGCTGTCTCTGAAGAAGAGCCACGAGCAGTTCGAAAGCTTATGGGTAAGAATCAGGGACCACAGCAACCTTGTGGCTGGCATCTAACTATAGGCTGCCTGATCAAATTGACAAAGCTTTCTTACTCCAGCTACAGGAGGTGTCTTGCTCACAGGCTCTCGTCCTCCTGGGGGACTTCAACCACCCCGACACCTGCTGGAAAAGTAGCACAGTGAGCTGTAGGCAATCCAAGAGACTCCTGGAGTGCCTGGAGGAGAACTTCCTGTGCAAGGTAATAGGCAGCCCTACCAGAGAAGTCGCAATACTGGATCTGGTGGTCACCAACACATGTGAGCTAATTGATGACATCAAGATTGAAGGCAGTGATCATGCACTGGTGGAGTTTGCAGTCCTGAGGGATATGGGGCAGGTGAAGCATATAGTTGGGACCCTGAATTTTAGGAAAGCAAACTTCCAGCTCTTCAAGGAGTCAGTCAATAGGACCCCCTGGGAAAGCACCCTCAGGGACAAGGGAGCAGAACAGAGCTGGCAGATCTTTAAGGATGCTTTCCATAGAGTGCAAGAGCTCTTGATCCCCAGGTGTAAGAAATCAGGAGAGGAAGGCAAGAAAATGGCATGGCTGTGTTGAGACTTGCTGGTCGTACTAAAGGGCAAGAAGGCAATGCACAGGCAGTGGAAGCAGGGACATGTATCCTGGGAAGAGTACAGGGATGCTGTCCAGTTGTGTAGGGATGAGGTCAAGAGGGCCAAGGCACAGCTGGAACTGAACGTATCAAGGGATGCAAAGAATAATAAGGGCTTCTACAGGTATGTCAACCAGAAAAGGAAGGTCTAAGAAACCATATCCCCCTCAATGAGCAAGACTGGTAAAGTGGTAACAACAGATGAGGAGAAGGCTGAGGTACTCAATGACTTCTTTGCCTCAGTCTTCACTGGCAGTGTCTTTTCTCACACCTCTCAAGAGGATGGACTGCAAGATGGGGACTGGAGGAGCAAAGTCCCTCCCACTGTAAGAGAAGATCAGGCTCGAGGTGACCTGAGGAACCTGAATATGCACAAGTCTATGCGACCTGACAAGATGCCTCTGAGAGTCCTGAGGCAATTGTCTGATGTAGTTGCCAAGCCACTGTCCACGCTATTTGAAACGTTCTGGCAATCAAGTGAAGTCCCTGGTGAAAGTACATTTGTCGCATTGATTGAATGTACTGTCTTAATTACTTTTCTCTCCACGCTTTCCCCTTCCTTTCTACCTTCTTCCCTGTCTGCCATCACCATCCAATATATTTGGTTGCTAATTTCACACACACTTCTGACATGTTGAAAGAGTCTTCTTTCACTCCATTCTTCCATTAAGTGCCTCCTGAAAGTAAAGTTTTTTCCCTCTTAGTCATTTCCTTATAGAGAGATGGGGATGAAATGGATGTGCACGTACCACTTAAGAGAAGAAATGAGAATTTTGTCTGCTGGTAGTGACAGTATTACTCTTTAAAGGGTCAGCATGGCATATAAGTGGTTCAGTTCAGCCATGAATATATACTGCCATACTATAAAACTCTAGTCTTACATCCATCAGTCAATAAGTAGCTGTAAACCACCTGTTGTGTCTGAATCCTGAATAACATATATCTGCACACCTGTATTGCTCTTCCTTCCCTTCCCCTTTCAGTGAGTGCTGCAGAAGCACAAGCATATATTTAACAATGTCAACTTCAGTTTGGAGTTTCAGCTGTCTCTAAAAAATACTTTGGATTTGAGGTCCATATTCTTTAAAAAATGAGCAATTGCTTTTTTGATCATAAAAAATGATCAAAGAAGGAGGGTGAGGTAACTCAAGAGTCTCCTCTATGAACTTCTCATAAACTAACTTGAAAAAGAAAGATTCTGGTTTTGTTTTTCAAGTAAGCAAGATCCACAGATGCAAACTCTTTAAGCATCCTTATATTTTAGAATATAGTGTGCTGCCATGAGAAAAAAAAAAATGCATCCCTGCCTCCAGATACTCACTGCATTTAATGAGTCATCTACTTAAATGTCAAAGGAGATGCTTGAAATCAGACTGTACTTGAATGTGGAGGAGTGGCCTTCTTGTACCAGTCACCAGTAGCACAGTGACTTGGTATTGTAATTGCAGAGTCTAAATTCCCTTTCCTTTTTTACAAATAGCCAGACACCCTTGAGTAAAGTTCACATTTTGTGTCTTTTCTGTCTCCTGATCCATCCTTATATTTCTTTTAATGTGCAACTTAAGGGGCCTCCCAGAGAAATAGTGTTATCCTAGAACAAAAAGAAATCGGAAGTTTGTTCTTTGGTGTGATGAACCCACATTTTTAGGAAGAACTTGAAGTGAAATTATAGAAAACTGTACTCCTAAATAATAGTTTGGGATTTTTTTAAAGAAATCCTCAGGTTTGAAATTAATTTCTTATCTTCATGTTGCACGGATGTAGGCACTTGGCACTACTATCACATATATGAGACATAAGACAAAGATGTGAGATTGCAATTAATTTTTGTTTGCTTATCAATAGCAGTTCTCTATAAATAGCATTTATTCTCCTGTGGAATGAAAATTATCATAAAAGTCACTTTCATGAGCTCATTTTGAAGTATAATGGTTTAAGCCAATTGAATTTTTTTCTATCAAAAATGTTCTTTGAGATGAGAAAAGGTTTTATTCACCATAACAAAAGGTTGAAGTGAAGAGATATAGGAAATATCTCTCAATATTTTAGGAAGAGAACTAACAGAAATTGAGCTTGGTCTCAATGGGAAAAATTACTAAGTCATCAAGGGATTGTCCTGGTTTCGGCTCAGATAGATAGAGTTACTTTTCTTCCTGAGAGCTGGTATAGTGCTGTGGTTTGAATTTGAGATGTAGAAATAATGTTGATAACACACTGATGTTTTCAGTTGTTGCTGAGCAGTCAAGGACAGTCCAGCTTCTCGTGCTCTGACCTGCCAGCAAGAAGGCTGGGGGTGCACAGGGAGCTGGGAGGGGACAGAGCCAGGGCAGCTGACCCAGGCTGGCCAAAGGGATATTCCATGCCATATGACATCATGCCCACTATATAAAGCTGGGGGAAGAAGAAGTAAGGGGGGGCACATTCAGAGTTATGGCGTCTGTCTTCCCAAGTAACTGTTACGCGTGATGGAGCCCTGCTTTCCTGGGGGCAGCTGAACAGCTGCCTGCCCATGACTGTGCAACTTCTACCTCTTCCCCTTCTCTTCTCCATGTGGCTCCTTGTGAAGAGAGAGCTTCTGTCCTCTTTGTATGCACCCATTAAGTATTGGAATACTGTGATGAGGTCCCACTGAGCCTTCTCTTCTCCAGGGATAAAGGACCTAACTCTTCAGTCTTTCCTTACAGGGCAGGTTCTCCAGTATTTTGATCATCTTTGTGGCCCTCCTTTGGACCCTCTCCAGTCTGTCTGTGTCTTTTTTGAATTGTGGGGACCAAAACTGGACACAGTACTCCAAGTACAGCCTGACAAGTGCTGAGGAGAGTGGGATGTTCACATCTCCATCTCTGCATATAATGCCCTCATGGATACAGCCTAGGATCTGATTTGCCTTTGTTGTTGCAGCAGCACACTGTTGACTCATGTTTGGCTTGTTGTCCACCAGGACTCCCAGGCCTCTTTCAGCAAGGCTGCTCCCCAGCCACTTCTTTGGTTATCTTGTCCCAGGCACAGGACTTTGCACTTGTCTGTCTTTGTTAAATTTCATACAGTTCTGGCTTGCCCATGCTTCCAGCCTGTCCAGATGTCTCTGTAAGACAGCTCTCCAGTCTGATGTTTCCACCTCACTACCCAGTTTAGTGTCATCAACAAACCTGGTGAGGGTGCTTTCAATCCCATCATCCAGATCATTTATGAAGATGATGACATTTATGGAATTTCCTACAGTAAATTGGCTTTTACTAATGAGACCCATGCTAATCTTATTCCCACCTTTCCTAACTCTTCTGGTTGAACCACCTCAAAGCAACCTTTGAGTACTTCCCTCAATAAACCATCAAGGAGAGACCCAAGGGCTCTGGTCTATAATATTTTCTCTGTTATCTATAGTGTCTTAGGTGGCGGGTTCAATAGCCCAACTGAAATGCATCTACACCAATGTATGCAGCATGGGCAGCAAACAGGAGGAGCTGGAAGCTGTTGTGCAGCAGGAAAACTATGATGTAGTTGCCATTATGGAAACATGGTAGGATGACTTGCACAACTGGAGTGCTGCAATGGATGGCTACAAACTCTTCAGAAGTGACAGGCAAGGAAGGAGAGGGGGCGGGGTAGCCCTGTATGTTAGGGAGTGTTTTGATTGTCTAGAGCTTAATGATGTGATGATAGGGTTGAGTGTTTATTGGCAAGAATCAGGGCAAAGCCCAACAAGACAGATATCATGTTGGGAGTCTGTTATCTATCCCTTCTGAAGAGCTTGTAGCCATCCATTGCAGCACTCGTCATGTGAGTCATCCCACCATGTTTCTATGATGGTCACTAAGTCACAGCTGTCCTGCTGCACAATGGTTTCCAGCTTCTCCTGTTTGCTGCCCATGCTGCGTGCATTGGCCTAGATGCACTTGAGCCAGGCTATCGATTTTGCCCCCAACATCATCTAGTCTGTAGAAGTATGAAGTCTTTTGGCACCTTATTTCATCTATGGAGAGAAATAAATGCTTTAAACTACTGTTAAGAAGAACCAGCACCTCTTCAATGAGCATATAAGGCAGCTAAGTGCCTCAGTTGGGCACGTTGAATTTTTGAGCAGCACAATAGCTAAGTTAGGTACCAGAGCTATCTAGGTCTGAAAACAGTTCCCACCTCCCTTTTACAATTTTCCTCTCAACAGATGGCTCAAAGGGAAATGAAAAGCATATATATTTCCTCCCCACTCATTCCTAAGGAAATGTTTGCTCTATATGCGTTTGAATGCAAGTGTCTGTCAGCACCCAATAATGATGTTTAATCTATTGTTGAATTTCAAATAAGTCTGTCAAAGAAGTACAGTGCTAAAGTATAGGAAGTGCTTACAAGGTTTGTGAAGATATGAGGCTGGGCAAAGAAGAGGCACCCTAAAAATGTCCTACAGAGGGAAGGCTTCAGTACCATCATTTTAGACATTGCCCAGTCCTGAGACACAAAACTGTTGGCAAAAAGATCCCATTGATTTGATTACTCATGGAAGCAGTTGTTGCTTTAAGCATTCCCTTTTCTCTTTCTGAAAAAAACCCTACAAGAAGTCAACATAACCATTCCTCAAACATCAGAGAAACAGATCGTCTCCTTTTTGCTAAAAATGAAAAAGAAAAAAAACCCTAAACCATGAACAGATTCTTTTTTTAATGTCTTGTAAACATTTTTGCTGTGAAGTACTAATTTTTTTTCAACATCTCAGATGCATTTTTTTCACACCATCCCTCACAACCACTAAGGCAGACATGGTGGGGAAATGGCATCATGTCTACCCAAATTTAGAATTTTTATATATTTCCTTTCATGTTTCCACATGAAGGTTAGGAACAATTACTCTAGCAGATGAAACATCTGTTGCTAAAAGCAGAAAGCAGGTGAAGAGAATTTATGATATTTTTCCTTTTTAGCAGTGAGATTAGGTACTCAGTGGATTTTTTTAGCACTTGAAAACTAAAAGAAGTCCATACTTCCTCTTACGTAGAGCCTACACCAAAGAGAAATCTGATTCTCTTTAGATGTATCTACATCATATTTGAAAGCCTCACAGCCAATATATTATTTCATCAACACAAAAAGCTGTGAAGAGCTGCCAGTTTTATTGAAAAGAAATTGGTCAAATCAATATGAACAGGCAATGAAATGCAGCTTGTGTGAGACTCAGATCTACCTCTTCTCAACAGACCGTCCTTCCTACACTGCTTTGTAGGAGGACTTTCATGTCTATTCCAGTAAATAAAATGGGCTAGAGCCAGTTCTTTATTCTTGAGTGTATGTGGCATGGCACAACTTGACTTCAGAAAAGGGTAGCTCCCCCCATGCAATCTATTGAGAAAAGTCCCTGTTGTGTGTCCCCATATCTGGTCATTGCTTGGTGAAATGGGAACTGGCATGAGCCAAAATCATGCCAAGGAACGTCCCATTGATCGAGCAATGCAGAGAATCATGTGTCCTTTCCTGGGGCTGTTTAGTGGAAGGGCATGGTTATATCTACATGGCGCCATGCTGAGGTTCTCTGGAGTGGAACAATTTTCAGGGAAGCCAGAAAGGTGACTTATTTCCTCCTCTCAGAGACTGATCTTGATTTGTTTTTGCCTGCATACTTCATGTCCAGATGTCATGCTGATGAGCACAAGAGCAATGTAAAATTAATAATGATGAGCACCTGAGTAAACAGTAATTTCTGAGGGAATTAAAGTTGCACTGGGCAAAAAATAACTTTGCTAGCATTAGCAACATTCTCTTTAGTCTCACAATTTAGGAAACACATGGTGTTTCACTGTGTACTTTTGATATCATCACCTGAGATCTGATTGTCAACAGTTTGTGGTGCTTATTTCAGGCAGCATTTTCTGCGTACAAAACATGAAGATCCCACTGCATGCAAAAATATAACCTGTTCTCAGAAACTGAGATGGCCACTTACAGTGTAAAGGCTAGAACCTTAATATTCACTGGTTTGATGTCATAGCTATGAATTATGAATATTTCTTAGTCATCGCCTCCAGACTAGAATGCTAACAAGCAAGTGCAATTGCTCCCATTCATTTACTGTGGGTGTTAATACAGAAAGGCCTTTTTACACATATTTAGCTATCAGTGCAGAGAAGCTTTTCATCCATAAGCAGAAATTTTTAAAGTTCCTTACTATGTTTTAAGCAGCTATTATGCTGTTTCAGTTTTTAAAAGGAACAATAATTTCGGCTGCCTGTGCTTAAGATGCCTCACTGTAAGTTTTATTTTCTCAGCTCTCAGCATGGGCTGAAAGCCTTTGTAACCACACCATACCTCAGAACGAGCTTCAGAAAACCTAAAGAACAACATGCACACACTTTTTTCTAACCACACAAATAGCTGTTGAGAGTGTATGCCTCACCTGCTCAAGATATCTAGTAGCAAACCAAGCCACTAAACTTGGGTTTTTGGGGGTTTTTTTTGGCAGTGAAGTTTATTTGCACTCGATTTTAAAGAGACTCTTCTCTAAAGGTGTATGCTATTCCAAATCCAGATGTACATGCATATTTATATGTATATGTGTGTGTATAGATAGCACATCCAGGCCATGTTCAAGATAAGGATCCTGCTTTGCAATTTACTATATACAAATATTATTATATGCAATGTTTTCATCGAATCTATGGTGTAGGATAAGGATCCACGGAGTTAGTCACCTTGGGCTGTCCAGGGATAGCAGATCATCATCAATGACACTCTTCAGGACTGTAGACACTGTTGAGCCTTGAGTCCCAGGAACAGAAGGCTATGTTTGTGTTATATTTTTTCTGTCAAATCTATTGTGTGTGAGAACCTCTGTTCCCTGCCAAGTAGTTGATGAATCATGTCGACTGGGCACATGTTCACCATGAAAGACAGGACGACTTGGGACCTGTTAGCACCTGGGATCATATAAATTGAGTTTTATTTGTTGAAATTGGAGTAAAAAAATAAAAGCTGTTCAATACCTAATGATATTGCCAGGGACATTCTCTTGACGCTTCACAGGTTTTTTGTCTTCAACCAAAGTGGTTGCAGTCCTGTAACAGGTTCCAGTAAGCTGCATCTGATTCTTTTTTCCCTGAATAATCAGAGCTCCAGCAAGTCAGACCTCCTCTGCTGAGTGGTTCAGACCCACCTTCCTGTGCATCTGCTGCTAGTTCCGCAGCCTGATGCTTCCTTTCTTCTTTCAAAAAGAGATCCCTTCTCTTTGCACAAGTGCTCAAGTACTCCACTCTCTGCCTCAAGAGAGAGCTGGAACAGGTTCAATCAGCTGTTATTGCTAATTCTCTAGAGCCTCCTGATTGTCTCTTTTCTTCATTTCCTCCCTTCATGACTTTGCTATACTGTTTTTGAGAAGAAAACAAACAGAATGGATTTGACCCATCGTATGCTGGATGTTCTTTTTGTGTCTCTTACCTTGTGTAGTTGGATGGGGACCAAAGGTCTTCACCCAGCCTCTGAATTGTAGTTTTGCAGTCTATAAACCAGAGCAAAACCTAAAGCGTTACATGACCCATGCAGAAAATAATATTTTAGTGTGATGTGCAGAACAATTAAAGTGTTCCCTTCCCTGCACCGACACCACCCCTCCACACACATCCTGTGCTAATTGCTTTACTTTGCCACAGAATATCATGCATACTTCTGCATGACTCATAAAGGAAAAAACAGGCTTTCTGGAAAATTTAAGGAATGGATGTGAAATGGATTTAAAATATTCCAGAGGTAGCTCTACATACTTTAATGAAGCTTTCTCTGGCTCTCTTGTTCTCTGCTGTAGTTGTGAACCAGAAGGTCCATCAGGTGATAAGCTTGGTCACATTAATGATTCAATTCACTGATTCATAAGAGACAAACCTGGAGGTGAAACTCTGGAGTTATAGTAGTATGGGAGACTAGGGGAGCAAGGAAAAAATCTCACAAAATTCAGTCTAGCATAAATTGGCCCACACTAACAGAATAAAATAAATAAATAAATAAATAAAAACAGGAAGAGGCAATGATATATGAATTTGCAGGTGCAGTTCATCTGACCTAAATGAAGCTGTCTAAAATGTCAGATGTTTTGTGTCCTAAAAGTTCTCATTTCTCTCTTCTGAATTAAGAGGGAATTTGACAGTGTCTAGTTCAGATGTCAACATACACCTGTAAAGTATTTAAACTGAAGGTAATTTAAATGAGATGAATCCCACCTCTAAAGACTTGCTATTTATGTACTTGAAACCGGTCATTCAATGTTAAGCCATCTTGAGCCTTTGTTTGCAGAAAATTTTGATTACAGACCCTGTTTAGGAAACTGAACCAATCTGTTGTTTGAGAACAACTGGCTGGTGACCAAAGGGAAGAACTCTGCTGAACATGTTCTTCATCAGGTGCACGACATGGCGCTCTTCAATCCTGCTCATCGATGGTATATTGTATCAGACAAGTTGGAGATGAGAGACTCAGAGATGCTAACATGAGGCTGTTTGTAACCTAGCTAACATTATTTCAGCCTGTTGGTACAGAGAAAACTACTATTTCATTTAAACATGTGGCAGGAAAATGTGGTTTTCATCAGACTGAGGGAACCATCTCTGTGCTTCACAGAAGGCATTGTAGATCCATGCCATGCCAGTAAGATCCAGGGTACAGAAAACTGAAGAGGGTGAAACTGTGGAAATAGATTTTGTTAAAAGGCATATTCTCAGCAGTCTTGGGCAGTGGAGAATCCTAATGAGAAGTGCATGGGTCCAAAATCAGCTTCAGTGAAAAAATACTTGTTTTCAATACTGAACTTAGTACTGAAAAATACTAAGCACATAGCTTGCATCAAACCCCCTCAACGGTCTGATGTTTCAGCAGCTCTGGCAGCTCTGACAGCTGCACTTGAATCCATCTAATCAGTGAAATCTATAACTTGTTCTGGGAGCATGTCACCCAGGTCAGTCAAACCCAGGAACTGTACAGAAAGTCTGAACTTCAGATGAACCTTTCCCAAGACCTTGCTGGCAGATGAAGTCAGCAACTGAAATTAAGGTAAATAAACATCAATACAATCAGTTTTACAGTGCCTAATATTCAGATCAGACCTGATCAGCAAGACAGTTATTCAAAATCTTGAAACACTTAGTTGAACACTGTGTATCAGCTACAAATTCAAAAGGCATGTTTCAAAAACAGAGTTGTGATTTCAACTGTGGGAATGTAATTGATCTTGTGCAAGACAAATGTCATCTGACAGAAGGCTACCTGAAGTCAGGTCACTTCGCTAAACCTGCTTTTTAGCAGGTTCTTCTTGAAGAGAAATTGATACAAATTAGGTTAATACTGCCAACTCATGTTATAAAGGAGCACTGGTTTTTGTGTTCCATCGCAGATGAAATTATGAACATAAGAACGCAATGACAATAACAACCCATATGTCCTGTCTACGATGGTGACTAGTACAAGATGCTTAGAGAAAGAATATAAGAAATAGGATAACTCACAGTATGTAGTGGTCCTTACTACTGGAGGCAGCTTGGGAAGGAGCTAGGAAATACCTGAACCAGATTTCTCATTCAAATAATTTCATTTAATAGCCATATAGGGATCTATGAAACACTTGCTTTTAAAACTTAGTATGATTCTGTTCCTATTTTAAACTCCATTTATGTCCTGGACTCCATAACTATTTAAGCAAAAAGTTTCATAAGTTAATTATGTGTAAAAAAATCACTACCTCCAGTTTATCTCAAAATCATTTCATAACAATTTAATTGGGTCCCTCTAATTCTATATTAGGAAGTGCAGTGAATGATTGTCTCCTAAGCATGTTCTCTGTACAAATGTTCAATGTTTCAAGTGTTTATAGGTCTTTATCATAAAACATTTTGCTATTTCTTTATAAGATGAAATATCTTAATATACTTATTATTAAGATTATTAAGATACATTATCTTCCTGTATGGTAGAATACTGCTATTGTCATCCTTTTCTGAACCTTCTGCAGTTCAGCTATGTCCTATGTGAGATGCAAGACCAGAAAAATACACAAAATTGAAGATAAGGGTGCTTTATGGGTTTAGGTAGAAGTATATTTTTACCCATATTTTCAGTTGCTTCCCTAATAATTCCTAACAAGAATTGCTTTTGAAGAACTTCTAAGCACTAAGTTGATTTTTCAGAGGAAACCTCATTTTCACAATAGCTGCTCACAATGACTCCTAGATTTATTTTCTGAATAAAAATACATCATTTAGAACCTGCTGGACACATAGTTAGAGCTATTTTTTGTAATGTGCAGTACCTGGCATTTATCAACACATAATTTCATCTTTTTATTATGCAGTTACCCAGAATTATGATTAACCTTCTGCAACTGTTTGCAGTCAGCTTTAATTTTTATTATCCTGAATAATTTTGTATTATTTGCACACTTTGGCACATCATGTTTGTGAATAATTTCTGAATATATCGAACTGACAAGATTCTAGCACAGATACTTCTGAAATTATTTTCGTAACCTCTCTGTGATATTAAAACTCATGACGTCTTCTCAAATTATATTTCTGATGTTTTAACCAGGTTTTCCCCCAGAAGGATCTGTCTTTGCACATCAGTTTAATTTCTTTTAGAAATGTATTTATTTTAAAAATGTCTGGTGATTTTTTCTTGCAGGACAATATTGAAAGCTTTCTAAAGACCCTAGGCATGCCATGTTGACCAGACACCCATTACAACATCCTCATTGACTTCTCCAAAGAATTCAGGTAGATTTGTGAGAGATTACTTCTATCAACCAAATCAATGTTAACTCTCCTCTAATTCTACTCTCCATCATAGTTTCCAGTTATTTGCTTAGTGCGGTGGTCAGTCTTACTTGTTTGTAGTTATGTGGTTAGTTATATTACAATATTATATGTTATTACAAGTTATATGTAGTTAGTTATATTACAAACTTACTAGTTTGTAGTTATGCTCTGAAATTTAGCATCACAGCTGCTGCCTTCAGTTTCCCTGGTATTATTTTTAACTAAAGAAATAAGCTTATCAGAAGTGCAGCAAACTTGTAACTGTTAGAACTCCTGGGGAAATTCTAGGAAATTCTGATACCAGTTCACAATGGGACAATCCTATCCCACCAGTAAATATGTTCACCTTTACAGAAAGTAAAATTTCACTTATTGACCATATCTAGGACCATGAGAAATCACTTCAAGAAACCTAGGTTGTTTTAAAACCCCAATTAATTGAGTAGTTTTACCCCGTGATTCAGTTTGCGTGCTTTCAATGAAGTGGCACAAAGGAACTTCAGTGTTAATTCATGTTCCTCTTCGTGTTTTGTTAATATTATGCCAAGAAGCCAAATCTAAAGCCTTCCAAACTTTCAGTGTTTGAATGCTCCTGTGATAGAAGAATTTAACCCAGAAGGATAAAGCAGAGACAACACGAAGTGACACCAGCATTCATACACCAGTGTTGCTTCTGTATATGTAATACAAGCAAATAGCTATAACCCTATTGAGGGTTACCAAATGCACAAACCACATCCAGCTAATGAGATCTCCTGAGATGGACATAGTTGAAGGCTGAGACCACTAGTGGGAAATGACATACTTGGATATTAGGAAAAGTTTCTTCACTGAAAGAGT
>NW_010542738.1:31997-33766 GCF_000687285.1 Phaethon lepturus
GAACAGGCTGCCCAGGGAGATGGTGGAGTCACCATCACTGGACGTGTTCAAAAAATGTGTAGACGTGATACTTCGGGACATGGTTTAGTGGGCATAGTGGTGTCAGGTTGATGGTTGGACTTGGTGATATTAAAGGTCTTTTCCAGCCTTGATGATTGTATGATACATGCTCATCCTGTTGTTGCCCTTCCCTGGGCACCCATTTATTGCAGCCAAGGGTTTCTCCTCTCCCCCCACACCACACCTCCCTGTCCCCAAGAATTATCACTCTTTTGCAGATGCTGGACACAGGTTATGTCTTTTTGGAGACACCTAGCTCTAGCTACAGCAGCCAAAGATCACTGTGTATTAGCCTTGTGTGGACTTCAGAAGTGGCGTAGACATCCCTGCACTGGGGTTTCCACAGGTGCTCCAAGTCCTCACAAAGTTTCTGAGTTCAGACGGACCTTTTACCTGAGTTATTACAGCCTTTTCTACAGTCTTACATGCCTAGGCAAAGCCTCAGGCAATACAGTCCCTAAAGGGATTCAAGTCTTATTCCTTTAATTCAGCCTTTTTTTTTCCCCTAGCATATTGAATTTTAAAACAATAGTGCTTTTTTTTTTTTTTTTTTTTTGCAGGGGGAAAGAAAAAACTCAAAACTTGATTTTTTTTTTGAGCGTACAGTGATGAACAGTAATGAATTTGTCAGCAGTGGAATCTGTCCCCAGCTTAGCCACAGACCCTTAGTGTAAACAAATTCCTAAATTCCTGTTGTAAAGAGATTGATTGGATTCACTGAGAGTTAAGTATTTCCATACTGAGCTAAATTCTAACTATCCCTTATACTGTAAGTACTCCATTTATTTTGGGAAACAATGGTATGTAACTTAGCAAAAGGGCAGTAAAATTATTGCAATATTAATAAAAATGCATCACAACACTTGTGGAATAAACTATTAGGCTTTAAATCAGGGAAGTAATTACAGGCCTATTATCCAATATGGCTACAGCTGCTCTGTGTATTTATACACACAACTGCTTTCACATATACACCAGGAGGATTAGAATGAAATAAAACCCATGAAAGAAAGTATTTATCCAGGGAGTTAGAGTAAAAGCAAAGATTTCCTTTCCATACCAAGAAAAACGGTACCAAGCAGCTGTTCAGTTACTTTGGATTCTTGTTCTTCCTTGACAATGATTAAAGATGTTAAGAGCACCAAAATGACATGTCAGGATAATAAATGAGGTTTTCTTTGTGATCAGCATCTGTCAGCAGAATTTCTATTCCTCTCGGTAGTATTTGACCACTTATCAGAAATTCCTCCTTCCAATAAAGATTACATTATATTTGCTGTTTCACATAAATCTGCCCCCCCCGCCCCTGAATATTGGTATCTTTTTCATCGCAAAACTCTGGAAATCCAAAAAGCAAAATAAGAAAAATGATCAGTAGTAAGGGATCTCACAGACTGTCCATTTTAACTGAGTGAAAAACCAAAGTCCAAGCAGGCAAAATGTTAGTAGGTTTTTAGGAAATCACTACCGATATGGCTATGAAGTCCATGTTGGTCTGGCAACAAATTTCATGCATTTCTGTCATGGCCATGCACAAATGTTTCTACCATGCTTCCCTTCTGAGATGTGATGTTCAGTTGGATTCCAGCCTCATTCACTAATTAGGCATTGTCAAATGCTGCCTATGTACTGCTCACATTGTGCTTTGGTACAGGGTAGTTTCTGTGGACACAGGAGGGTGTTTTAGCCACTCTAACCGGCTACATTGG
>NW_010542739.1:0-32560 GCF_000687285.1 Phaethon lepturus
TCCCCAAGCCTGTAGCGTGGCATGGGGTTGTGCTGGAGTTGTTTAGCGTCGGGATTCCTCATGCCTAGCTGGCCATCCGAAATAGTCATCTGGGCCTGCCGTTTAGTACAGTGAAGGGCAGTTCATCCTCTCCAAATACAGCTGTCATAAGGAGGGTGGGATAAGTTACTTGCCGAGAGTGCCTGTGTTTTCTAGGCTTTTATAGCCACTTATACAGGTTCTTCCAGATTTTTCCTCTTTTTGTTTTCAGGAAATATTTGCTAAATAGATCGTGAGTGTGCTCGCTGTCTGTTTCAGATTTCCTTTCGCAGCAAGGAACTGAAATTAGCCAAGTTGAAACTACCCATCACACAGGAGTCAGGTATAACTGGGATTTTCAGGCAGACAGTACCGCAACAGGGCACAAACTGTACGTTGGAAAACTTCAGGCATTTTGCTCATACACTATGCAGTGAGTAGGCACTTACACAGGGGCTTTAACCTTCCGGATAACGAGTGTGACATTTACTGCGTTGCTATAGGAAGCGAAACAGCGCATGCGCGAGAGGCCGGCAATAGGATGATGCGTTCAATTATGAGGCATAAATACGGTGTCCTGAGAGTCCTGAGAGTCCGCAGGGAAGGAGGAACCTGGCTGTAATCACACCGGGTTGCGGGAAGCAGTGAGACTCAAGAAGAGCATCCTAAAGGCTGCGCTGTGAGGCAGGGCTGAGGAGGGGGTGGACAGCTTGGAGAGAGGCCCCGGCAAAAAGCACAGTCAGTATTTGTCCTACGGAGAGAGGGGTGTGGAGACCCCGAGGTAAAGGGCTTCTTTTTCCTACAGGCGGCATGTTTTTGTTTGCCTGGATGCTTGTTTGAATGGAAACCCATTCGGGAACGGCCGGGCCGAAGTCAGGAGAACGATGTGTGTGTCTGCGCGCGCGGGGCGGGGGGAGCAGGATTTCTGTGAGCGGTGCTCGCGTGGCCACGTGCGGGCTAACAAAAACTGAAGAGGCAGCTGTTCTCCCTCCAGATGTAATCTGCAAACCATCATAAATTAAATAACGCCGTCCTTTTTTTTCCAGACTAGCTTACGCTGTAACGGAGTGTAATCTGTCGAATAATAAATATCCTTGTGTTTCACCGAATGTTCTTTTACTACGTAATGATGCATGTCAAGAAGAAAGCTGTGGTTCTCCTTGAACATCTCCAAAGTTGTTTAGATTTGCCTTTTTAACAAGCTTTTAATGTAACAACTACAGAAGAGCATCACAAGGTGATGTTTCCCAAACGGTGTGAGCTGCCAGGCCCTGTAGGTGGTTTGCAGATGGTCTGGAGACCATATTAAAATAATAAAATCATAACTGGGGAGTTAAAACACAGCTGATAAGAGTGCCAAACAGGCCACAAATGTGTGGCAGGATTTTCATTTACAAACGTAAGTGATGTGCCACAAAGGCTACTCACTGATGGAAGGACCTACGAGTTTTCACCGACTTCTCCAGCATTCTGCATGGTTCAGGGCTTCGCGTCCACCAAAAACCTCCTGTAAGATGTGAGCGGCTGGGAAGGCAATTTGTGGGGCTGTCTGCTTTACACCGTTGTGTAGGGCAAGGATGTGAATGCATTTGAGCAAAACCATCTTTCCATCAACGGTGGGCGAGTGGAGCTGGTGAGCCACCAAGGCTGCGTCCGACCTGCGTCGCCACGTGGGGTCTATCGGCTTCCACACAAAAAAGCCGAGCGTGTTGCGTGTGGTCTATTACCACGTACCTGAATGGGCAGTAGAGCGGACTCACCTGCCTGTTTTGCCTGCAGTTCTGGCAGCACAAGAGAGCTGTGGATCTGATGGGTGCTGCCCGCCAGGCTGGGGTTACGGCTGCTCGGTAGCACTGCAACGGGTGTCACGGGCATACTGCTGCTCTGAGTATATCTGAACATACAGAGTTAAATTTTCACACTATAAATAGCCTGAAAATAACAAATATCCTCAAATGCTGGTTCTTATTTCAAATTCAAACCTGTTATGTTTTCGTGAATTCCAAAGGGAAATACTTACTTTGTGCAAATTACCTTTTTAACCCATAAATGACTAATAAAATATTTATAATCTTTATATTCTATTCGATAGCACATAAAAATTGACGTGGATATGTGTGTTTCTCTTCTCCAAGGCTGTGCACTAAAATGAACAGAAAATGGCTACTTTTCATTATGCTCTTCTAGCCTTCTTTAGTGACTACCGCATTCGGTCTACAACAGAAAACAGGTCTGTATCTGCATTCTGCAAACAACAACTCTCTTCTGAGCAGCCAGGCAAAACCCCCAAATCTGCATGCCTTCAAATGCTGCGATATAAAAAAACTAGGGGTTTAATTTTATTTTCTAAGAGAAGATAACCTGCAAAGAATTTCTGTTCTTTTTACCCTGTGTTAGACACAGATGATTAGCCTGAAAGGTAAAGAAAATTCTCTTCAAGTAAATGAATCTATTCATATTAGATGAGCTATTCTTCTGCTTTGGCAACCTGTGGAAATGGTAATCTAATCATGCCACAGTACTAGTATCCAATATGCTGAAAGCTTGTAATTCACAGCTCAAGGGGAATGTGGAAGATAGTTGAGAATGCAGTAATTACAGGGTTGGTGCTGGAATGAGCAGTGAATAATGTGCATTATTTTGTTCATAAGCAGAAATTTTTTTTAGCCCATAGCAAGCGGGTTGTGTGAGCAACCAAGCTGCAGGTTTTTTGTCTTTGACACAAAGCCGTAGGACATCTGGTGCTATTAACTATAATTCCCTCCATGTCCCAGTAACACCTTTATACAAATATATGCACATGTGTATACACTTACCTTAAAGCTGAAGAAGACTGTTTCCAGGAAAAAGATTTCTGAGTACTTCATACACCATTCTGTGAAGTGAAGAACTGGCAGGGGACTAAGTTGTATTTGGATTCAGAACAGTTAATGCTGGGGACACCGACCTCTTAACTCCAACCTGTGGTGTCAAATAAACTAGTTTACCTGTAGGAAAGGATCACCTGGGCAGCTTCACTCTCAGCTAGAAGGGCCCATAACACTGGCTGAGCCCTTGAAGCCCTTCTGCTCTCCTCCCAAAGCATTTAATTTTTGAGGTTTTAGCCTTTTTACTGCACGTTCTATGTGTTTTCATTTAGATTTGGGGTGTTTTGTGGTTTGAGTCAGAATGGTTAGTGTTACAAGATACTTTGGGACTTAACATGTATTGCGTGGAAGCTATGGATAGACCAAATAACCCCTCCCAGTGTCATATGCCACCCAAAAGGAGCATCCTCTAAGAAACCAAAGATACAAATCAAAGCTCAGGAGAAACATATGCCTTGAAGTGTGTTGCATCATGTAAGATGAGAACAAAAGCGAAAGTCAAAGGCAGAGTTCAAAATGAAAATAGTTTTGTGTGTGTGTGCATGGGTGGCTATAGTTGTGTGTTCAGGCAAGCAGATGCACACAGGTATTTGTGGTACTTGTGGACTCCTCTTTCTTACTTCCACATGCTTCCAGCGCCTCGCCTACCTGTCACCCTAATGCATATTATACAATATGTAGAGTAAGATTTTCCAAATGCATTTCCAAGAATAATAATGCCCATATTGTTTTCATTAGAAAATTGCATGTGAACAGAAACAATTCATCTAGCCTCTGCCTCATCTGGCAAAGTGCAAAAAAGCATTGTGCAGACAGGAACATGTGTTAATGATGCAACTGATGTTAAAATTGTCACGTAGGATGGGTTTCACACATGGCAGGCTGTGGAAGCTCACAGGAAGCTCAGTTCTCAACCAAGTGGCATGCAGCAGTCTGAAGAATGTGAAAAGTAGCCTTTTTAATCCATTTTTTCTTTCCACAACATCTAATTTATGGGGGAAGGGGAAGTACCATTGGCTCAGTTCTCCTTAGTGAGGCTAATACAATGATCTCGGAAGTCTTGCTTTTAACTTGTACCAGTGGAAGTGAGGAAAGCAAAGCTCTGGAACATTTCAGAGCAGCTTAGGACACTTTTAAAACCAAAAGTTCTTTGACTGCATTACTAACTTAAGTTACAGTGAATAGTGCCTTCCATCCTGAAGGACTCATGCTCAGCAGAGCTCGAGTCCATTCTGTTGTGTGATCATGGCAACATTTGAAATTATGGTCTTCTCATTTCTGTTATGACAGGTTTTGCACTTTTCCCTTTATCATTATAGGGTTGTTCATAAATCAAGACATTCATTTTCCCGTTTAAGAGTCTAAATTCCACTGCATGTTCTTAAAAATAGACACAAAGAAGTTCCACACAGACGTATATAAAGAACATGAAAGGTATGCTTTTCCAATTTCACAATTTAAACTTTTATATAAAGAAAATGTTTCCGTATTTTGTTCTTGAATAATGTACACATATTAGAAAATAAGAAAAAGAGAATCATCTAGACCAGTCACTTTTTACTTGGCTCTGTGGGGTTAAAAAGAAATTGCTCGCAGGAGGAAAATATGGAGGAAAAATATGAAACAATCTTGTCCTGTTGAGATGACACTTTTCTCTTGATAAACAGGTCAAATCAGCAGGTTCCCTCATCTCAAAGAAAACTGCTGTGGTAGTCTGCTTGGCTGTTGATACATAGCACACTCAAGACATGTGTAGAAAATTCAACTGAATGGGATATCAAGGAAAATATGACTCATCAAGAGTCCTGAGCACTAAATTCAGGAAAACTGTTAAGAAAGTTCCTTTTTATTTTATGAGTAGGTTTCACTCCTGGTGTACATGAATTAAACAGCAATTTCATACACAAAAGAATGACATTGTGGATGTAATAAGCTACCTTTGCAGTTATTAAAATCTAATTGTTCATGCTTTTTCTAATCATTCTGCAGGTAGGGAAGTCTGTGCCCCGAGAAATCTTAGATAGAGGCGAGTTCATGCACGCACTTTGTTGCTCTTTTCTTCACCCAAGTCATTCAGCCAAAGTACCTTGAATATTGCCCTTTTTAGTCTTTAAAAGCTGAAGGGAATCAGACCTGCCAGCACTTTGACAAACTCCGAAGAAAACAAAGGTCGCGGGAGGAGACTCGGTGTGTCACGGTGAGGCTCAGTGTACCACGCTGCTCTCTGCAGCAAAGTCTCCCTAAGTCTGGAAATTCTCCAGAAGTACCGTGGTTATTCCAGAATAACTCTTTGTCTGGACACCCTTAATCTCAAATAAAAAGTGGGGGTGTAGTGATTCAGTTTAAACCACTTCCAAAATGCATAATTACTCCAGAGTAATAGCTCTTCTGGAAAACGCCCAACTCGCCTCAAACCCTTCTCTCAGCTGGGTGCAGTGCAGCCATGGATGATGCTTCTGTGACCTACAGCTACGCAGAGTCTGCATATCCTCTTAGATCCCTTATGATAAAAAGTAAATGATACTAATATTGTTGGTAATGAGAGCTGACTGATTTACTCAGTGGAACTGATACTAATCTTGAATTTATAATTTTTCCCAGTTCCCAAGTTGTTAGTGAACAGTCCTCGTTATTGCACATGTATTTGTTTATCATTTGTTAACAGACTATTTATGAAAAACAGACCCTGGCCTCTGGATTATTCATCATCTGTCCATTTTAATTATTTGGTTTTTGTGCTGGGTGATTGGCACTTGACAGTGATACTGCTCAGATTCTGTGATTTGATGAGAATAACAAATAATGAATAACCACATGTTCTCAGCAATGTTAACCAGGCAGATAAAGGTGCTGGTATTAAGACAGACATTCTTCAAACATCCATGCAAACAGAAATTGGGGTCATGTAAAGGTTTTCAAGCAAAGCAGAGCCAAACTGAACAGCCTGAGTTGAACCAGGTTGCCTGTTGCTCTGCTGAGCATCCTGTTTTTGTAGAACATTCACAGCTGTTTCTACCAGTTTATCTTTTTTTTTTTTTAACTGACCGATTTGGACAAGAGGATCCAGACCTGATTCTTCCCCTTTCTTTCCCATATGCCAGTGGAAGCATCTTCAGCCAGAGGTTTGGGTTACCTTCTGATCCACAGAGAGCCAGCAAAGTCTGAGACACAGATTTTTGTTCCAAAAGAAACACTGAGTTTGTAGGAGGAATAGGTGTGTGCAATAAATGGGTCTTATTAGAGGGATGATTAAAGAAGAGGAAATTTCAGGCTGGGGCAGAAATGGTAGGGAGACAACTCAAAAATTGGAGTTTTGGTTAAAAATTTGATCTTTCCTGCACCTCATGTACTCAGAGGAGCGGAGGATTTGCTTATGTGCATGTGACACCGTACGGATTTGTAGGATTCACTTTGCTGGTGTTTCCAAAGATTTTGTATTGGCCTTGTGATCTTCAGAAAACATTTCTGTAGTCTAGAGATTCAAAAGGTCTAAATACTTTGAAGTGTCAAAATTCATTTAGACGTGTTTGCTTTCTCTTCTTACATATTAAGTAGATGGCCTGGGTTTACCTTTTAACTTAGCCAGCACAAAACATCTGCGTTTACCTTTTAACTAAGACCGTATAAAATACATCATTCATTTTTTACAATTATGTAAATGTAAGAAATGCTAATATTATTTTGCTGTCTAGGGGTTAGGGAAAAGGGAGGTTTATCCCAGGCTGAGACCATCAGCACTAATTCCGAAATCTCTGGCTAAAGGAAATTGTAATGGCAAGATAAATCCTGTGTGTGCCTGGGAGAAGAAAGTTTGCTCACATCGGCTCTTTACCATGGCAATGCTTCTTTGTCCTTGAGGAAATTATGTAAAACAAGCCTCTGATTTTTGCCACTGGGACGTATCAGATTAATTCAGTCATCAGGTTTTTAGCATCATGTTGGCAAGTTTTAAAATTTCCACCTCTACTAAACTGATTTTTTTTAACTAAAAAAGAAACAAAACAAAAATATAGGAAAAAAAAAGCTGTTGGACTATCATCAGACATGCAGCTGATGTCTCCAAGGAAGTTATGGGAGTTAGTGTCTCATATCTCCTACAAATTGTGCATGTGAATTTCTTCAAGGCATGTTTTGCAAGCATTTCTTTAATAAATGGAGTAATATGTGGAAAGAAATTAGTATGTCTTTCACTCAAATCATGTTTAAAAGTAACACAATACTGGTCTGTCCTCTTTCATGTGTGCCGGGGCCACCGTCTTTCTTTGTCTAAATGTTTCCTGGGAACTCATGCTGTCCTTTTGCTAGTTCAAGATCCCAACAAGCTGTTATTTTTGTGCTCAGATTTATTTAAATGCTCACCTGTACACTATGGTGACCGTAAATGAGCACTATGGTGACTGTAAATGAGATGTCAATACTTTTTGTGCTCAGGACACTCAGGCTGATCATCAGGAATTTCTCACACCAAACCAGTATTTTCAGCAGATTGGTTCCTTTATTAACGAGCTCTTGTCATAAAAACAAGCAAATAGATAAAAGGATGAGATGACTCACAGTGACCTCAAACCAGTCACTGAGCAAGGATGTAACTTGTTAATTTGAATGTAAAATGGGAAGATAGAAATCAGGTTTGGGTGTAGATTTTAATTCCTCTCAGCACAGAATACATATTTCATAGACATTCTTCATATGCCTTGTTCACCAAACAAGTCTATTTTTTCTAGGTTTTGAAAAATGTTAATGTCCTCGGGCTTGAGTCACTTTTGCTATTTTACCTGAAATTAGGCCAAAGATAAGTATAATTTCTTGTGTAAACCCCTTGCCTACATTTCCTCCTCATTTGAGAAGGGATTGGGTTTTGCCCCACGGCACTAGAGGATCTGCCCCGACAGGTGACTTTTAGCAGGTCATCTGATAACCTTATCTGGACCACAGGGGTGGCAGAACTTTTGAGTTGGATCATAATTCTCTCTCTCATGTGACAAGTCACTATTCAGCCCGGAGTATGGATTTAGTAGTAATTTTCCCTCTTCCCTTCCTTCCTCCTCCTCCAAGTGCCTCTTGCTTTTGGCTTGCGTTTGGAGGTGGGTTTTTTTAGGAAATAAGCAAGTTTAACTTGCTTGTTTTAGACATTCCTGCTTGGACTGGAACACCCCAGAAGAGATAAGTGTGCTGAAAAATGCAATCCTGGCTGCATAAAAACAAGTCAGTACTTCCCGGACTGAACAGATGTTCTTACTCAATACCCACGTGACGCTTTCATTCCTCAATGCTGGTTTTCTACCCTTATGTTTATTAGTAATTCTCTGTGAGAATGACATAGTGTGTTGGTATATCTGCATAGTCCCTCTCAGTTATAGTCAACTACATCGAAACAGACAATAAAATTATATAAATCAATTCTTGTGGTGCTTCACGGCAATTTATAGTAACTAAAAAGCTGTTAATATTGCTTTTATCAATCACATTCTGTTTTTAGTTTGTATTGGCTTTTATTTTCTTGTCTTTGGCATTTGTACAGTTTCTTCCCAACATATATCTGATTAAAACACAGCAGCCCTTCATCATTGCTGTCATTTGAATAACTTTTAACTCTTAGCCAAGCTATTTAATATAATCTTAGATATCAAGTAGCATAAAATAAGATTCTCAAAACAAATTGAAAGGTAAACTTTTGAGACGATGTGAGAGCAGTAAAGCCTTGATGCCACCGGGGACTGAGCATATACTTCCTTTTAAAAGTTTAAAGAGATCTGAGTCCTTTGCTGGATCAGGTGAAAAGTATTTTCTGCTGTGAGGAATCAAAACTTATACTAAGCATCATGAGGTAGTTTGCTTAATAAAGTAGGTGGCTACTGTTCTGAAAATATTAGCATCCATCTTATATAGATGTATTAAAGATATTTGAATAGTATATGTCAGAGCAATTACCTTCTTGATTGCTTAAAAGCTTCTGAACAGCCTTAAGGTTGAATAACATGCAGAACTGGTGTACCTACTTTTCTGTACTTGCTGTGTATACCAGTCCCGCAATGACTGGAGGAATATAACTGTCCTGTACGTATATATATATACACATGCTTCGTAGTGCAGAACTTCCCCAGTGTGAGTCAACTTTGAAAAGTTCGTTAGTAACAATGCTGCTCACTGCGTTCTGTGTTTTATTGTAGCTTTTTAAAAATCTCAGATATAAAAGTATCCAAACCATGCAGGCATAAATGAACTCAAATAGAGCAACCCTGAGAACTGACTGACAAAGGTAATCAAAGAGGGCTCCTAAACTTCACCAGTTGTCATCAGGTCAAATTATATCCATACAGTGTTCAGTGGATTCAACTGGGTGTAATTAATAACAATGTACAGGTTTTTTGCACACTATGGCATAAAAGGAAATCAGTTTAAAATCAGTAAACTGATACAGTTAATTGGGATAAACTCTTTGTATGAGTCACTCTTATTTCAACTGCATTTTCATTTAAGGTTTTAAAAAAGACCTTATCAGTCATATCCACTTCTAATTGTGTCCGCATCAGGGGTGGTTTTGCAGCAATTTAAACTAATTGATTTCTAAGCCAATTTAGAGGCATTACTAATCAAATTCTGTGAGACCAGCTTGATGCCAATGTGTGCAATGATACAGAATTCTGCTCACCCTACCTTAAGTTTATGAAGTATTCAGAAAACCACTGGGAGTAAAGACCAGTAGAAGCTTCCTTTCTTGCTAACATCAGCAGCAAACAAAGAAGTTACATTTCCAGATTGAGGAAGAGGGAACAGCTTTTACAGTCATTTTTTCTAATAGAGGAATCACACTTTGAAGTGTCAATACCCCAGTCAAATATTGCTTTTTGAAAGTTAGTTGCAGTGAAGAGCTTAAAAAGAAAATCCTTGCAGTAATGCTGAAAACAGTGATATTCAACTATGTTAATATTTAGCTTACTTAAATGCCACATGATCAGATTACTCAGAGATAATTGGCTTGCTTAAGTCTCCTCTAGGTTCACAGGTTAGTATCTGGGATTCACAGATTTAGAAGAGGAGAATCCAAATTTTTCTCTAGACTAACCTCCTACATGACAAAAGCTGTACAATTTCAACCTGCAATTTCTCCATCAAATTCGTTGACAAGTTCATCCTAAAATGACTGACTGCTAAACTGCCTTTATCATCAGTCACCTCCATTGCCATCGTGGGAGGATGAGAGAGTGGCAGCGGAGGCTCAGGAAGGACAAAACGCAGTGCTGCTTAGAGAGCTGTGAAGGAGGGCACGACCCACAGTACTTGCTTCGTGTGGGCTTGGTTCTGACTACACATCTGCCCTCCTGTATCTCCAGGTTTGACAGGATTCAAGTCTCCTATGCATTGGCTGCTCAGATATTAAATATTCCATTCGTAACTGAAAGGAAACCATATATACAAGAGTATAATAATATGCCCAGAACCAGTAGTTACGAACTTACATGGTAATTTCAAGAACTAACACCTACGGTAATATGCCCAAACAGAGTGGCAATGTGGGCTCCACTTTGGCGTGCTCGCTGCGCAACTATATGTTGAAAGAGCTACTGGTATAGTCTGGAAATTAGGTTGTGCATCCACAGTTCAGGTCATGTTTTCAAGAATCCAGATCCAATTTAGAAACATAAATGAGAGACGGGTTTTCCAGTGGTTAGTCCCAAGAACTTGCAATGTGCACTTGCAGCTCAAGTCTTTACATTCAACCATTCCTCAGTAGTCAAAGAAAAAAGTGATTAGTTTTTCAGAGTATACTTGGATTTGAAACTTATTAAATACATCTTCCTAGCTAAGGTGACTAAGTACTTGCGAAAAGTTTAAGCCTCCAGGTTTCTGAAAATCCAGGCTTTAGTTCTTGCACTGTGTTTTTACTTAAATAGCTGCTTATATATATGTGTCTGTATTTGGTTAACACAACTCCACATTAAAAAAAAAAAAAATTGCCCATTTTGTTTTATTAACAGTATTGCCAGAGGGAAAAAGATGCAAATTCTGGAATTTGAGAGTGCTGCAGTAACACATAACAAAGTGTTATATCAAAGTGCCAGTGAAGTTGCTTCCTGGAAAATATATGGGAAAAGGGTCTGATTTCATCAAGCTGCATATTATTACATTTATTTACTGTTACACATTCTCGGTCTAAGTGGGATAAACTACCATATTTCACAAGGTTTCCTGTGTTTTCCGTAAATGCCTTTTATAAGATTAATGTATTGATATTCAGAAAGCTTATTAATTTCTTACCATGGTAATTTTATGACATGCAAGTTCTGAAACATAAAATATTATTAAGTATTCTTTTTTTAATCTAAAATTATAGTGTTTCTTGTTTTCCATTAGTACTCCAAAAAGGAGAGGGGAAACATGAAGAATTTGGTGAAGTATTTAAGTGCAGAAAGCATTTGTACAGTTCACTAGACTTAGTTTAAGCTATAGATCAGTGTTTCCCTGATTTTCTCAGGAAAAAAAGGCTGTGCAGATGAAAAGAGATGGTAAATAATTCACATGCTAACTAAAAAAGACCACGCTGCTGTATTTTTCTTTTTTCTTTCACTCTTCTCCAACATGCCTCATTGAATGTAGAGATTGATGTTTTGTATCAGATACCTTCTACCATGACTATTTTAAAGCAGTATGAATCTTCAGAGCTCTTGGAGAGCATCTGTCTGGAACAGACTCACGTCACCATCCCCACAGTTCTTGGTGGTCTTTTTCTAGATGCTTTGTTGGTAGCCAGTTTAAGGACGAGGACAAAATAATTTCACTCCTGACTTGCCTCTCAGCCTGACTAAATTTCAGTTCGAGCAGCTATTCCTGTGTTATCCGTGGGTACATGGCTTCATCGCGTCCCGTGGGCCAACGGCCGGGATCAAACCCATCTGTAAAGCACTGTCTCCACAGGTATGGTGCAGCTCGACCTTATGGACACGGCTCTGGCGAGGTGGTGGCAGAAGCAAATGCTACTGCTGTCCCCTCCAGCTGCTCACGCCGTGCAAAACGGCAAGGGAGCTCGTATGCATTAACTGAAATGGCATCTAGGGTTTGCATGTGGTCATATTCTTACCTGTTTTATCTCTGTCTTCAGAAAAGATAAAGCCAAGTCCTAACTGCTTGACACCACTAAAGCCAAGTCCTAACTGCTTGACACCACTAAAGATCACAGCTTTTAGGAGTAAAGTGTTATAAGCCATCCTAGCCACGATCCAGTTTGGGTAATGACTTTCAGTTTATGTGAAATCTTTTTTCCGGAGCTTCATCTGTTTACAGACTTCTTGGCTTTGAGGCCAAAAGAGTTGAATTGCTTAAGTTGTGTGCTGCTAATGTGCTGGTAATTTTTCTGTATAGAGAAGTTCAGCTATGGCTATATAGTACAAGGAGTGAAGTGGGTCTCATAGGAAGCCTACATGCACTGAATTTTGTCCGTGCATCCATAATTTGTGGTGATAGCCTAGTGATAATCCGCATTTAGCAGACACCCTTGGCTGTTTCACCTGTTCTCTGTACACTGATTCAGCTTCCCTGGGATAGCAATTAAACTTCTGACTGGCATCAGCAACTTTCAGCAGCAGACATTTTTAAAATAAAAAAAAAAAATGCTGGAGAAATATTCACCTGTCATCCACTGACCATTGCACATGCAGATTTTCTAACTTGATCCATCAGAGGTGCAGAACGAGCTGTATTTAGTCTCGCCCCTCTCCTAGGTTTCGGCAGGTCACTTACTGAATCCAGCTGGGAAGCTGAAGGCACTCTACTTGCAAACAAAGACGTCCAGATTACGAAAAGATCACCAGTACCGGCTTTTAGACCTCAGAGCGCTTGGGATATTAAATCTTAACACTGTGCTGGTATTGTGTGCAGTAAAGATACTTTGTACAGATTTCCACAGGATTTTAGTTGTCAGTTGTGCCTGTTTCCGAACCCAGTGTAGCTGTTGTCCGATAAGATATCTGGCTTCGGGCAGGGAGGAGGGGATGTACGGAAAGAGCGTGGCCTTGGCAGGAGCAGGAAGATGGCGTGGTACAGAGAGTTCGGTACTTCTCATTTGGGGTAATGACATCCATAACTCACCCTGGTATCATTCCCTTGGGCAGCTTAGAACTTCTTATGAAAAACTTTATTTCAGTTTGTTTTTAACAGTAAATCTCCGAATCCCTGCTGCCTCAGAAGCCATCTGCTGTTTGAAAACAGTTTTTCGTGAAGAAAACTCATGCTCCATTTTCATACCAATTTTTTGCACGTAAAAATAGCGATACGGGGTCTGAAACTCCATTTCCAAGCATTGTCCCCCCCCAAACCTCTCACAAAACAAGGGTCTAAGTGCACGGTAAAGAGAGGAGCAGCTCTGTTTGAGCCTAACAAGCCAAACCAAGCGCTACACCTCTGTGTGGGGAGCTCGGGGGCTGCAGCTATGACCTGCCTGGTTTGTGTTGCAGTTGTGAGAGGTGCCAGCACACTGCTGGAAACACACCTCTCTAACAGAGAGTAAATCAGAAGACTGAGGTTTGCATGTGCGGAGTGGAAGAACTCCTGCCTTGTGCCTTAATACTCAGTTGTGCACAAGTTGTATCCTTTGCTGATCCACTCAAACTGTGGAATTAGTCCTTTTTCTCAAGAGAACCACGATTAAAATAAAACGATTATTTTAATTAACTTTAAATTTGCACTTTCGTTTATTCTTGTATTTGTTAACCAAGCTTATACGAGACTGCCAAATTAGAAAGATATTGCTTACATATCTCATCACTCGAACTGTTCAAAGCACTGCATGAATTTGATCTCTTCACAAATATTAATCTGCCTTGGGGTTCTCCTGAGCACTCGTTCACGGAGCTAAAAATCTGTGTTTGCGTGCTGATGTTTGTTCCCGAGGGCTCATCTCCCTAGTGAGCATGTTTAAACAACTGAAGTGCTCTTACAATGAAACATTCAAATTCAAGCCTTTATTATTATGCAATCTGGGATTATTTTTTTTATCATTAGACTTCCTTCTGAACTGGGTGGTTGACACTCCCTGTTCCAAATTCCTGTCCCATGAGCTAGTTGTTTGGAAATACTGGCTAGAAGGACAAACACCATGCCTTTTTTTTTTTTTTTTTTTAATCTGGAGAAAGTGCTTTTTCACTAGGTATTTGGGATTAAACTGTAACCCGAAGGCAGGCCCCAGAAATAGGATAAAGATCAAAAGAAAAAGGAGATCATTACTTGGTAGATTGATACAGCTGGAAACAGTGGGCCTGATTCAAGGTGCTTTGGGAGTCAGAGGATTCTTGCACATGACTTAACTAGTTTCTGGATTAAACCTTGCATATGCCCCAGGAGAGGAATGTATACCTGCTCCAGCAGCATGCGTGCTCTGGAAAATAACATGAAAAGTTAGTCCATATTGTGACAAACTGAGGGTTCATACACAATTTGTTATTCAGAAAAAGATATTTCTGATTAACTCCATGTCTGACAATTTTAATGAAAAATTAGACTACTTTGACTTGACTCTCCAGTCAGATCAGTTTCCATACAGAATTTCGCTCCTTGATCCCTGTCCAAGAATGTATGTATCAGGGAATTTACACAGCCCTTTAAATTCACTTCCTGATGTGAATTAAACTAGCTTTCATGTGCAAAACCCCTTGAAAATTCCCTGTGTGTGAAGTAAAGATTTCTCCCGACTTTTTCACGCGTCCCGTGACCCTGTAATCTTCTCCCTCAGAGCCCTCCTACAGGACAGTCCCTCCCTGCGGGGGGAGAGCTGGTTGGAAGAGCATCCCCTTCGCCTGGGGGGACAGACGGCACCGCGCCGTGCTCCTCCCGCGCCAGCGGAACGCTCGGGCTCTCTCGGCTGCACAAGGAGAGTGCCAGGGTTTACTCGTTTTTCTTGGGGAGTACTCATTTTGTTTTTCAAGCAGGTTAGCGTTTAAAATACCGTAGCCACTTGAAAAGCCGGCAGATCCTTCAGCTTGCCCTGTCGCAAGTTGCCAGGTTCTTGAAAGCGCCCGGAGAAAAACTGACGCGCCGAACCCCTTCCGCTGCTGCGCGTCAGCCGTTCGGGGGGCTCAGCCGGCTACAGCATTGAGAGCGCAGCTGCCTCCGACGGCGGCGGCGGCCGGAGCGTTGTTTTGTTGTCGTTTCTGCAGAGGAGCGGCGGGAGCTTACATCATTTCCAGTAATGAAGTGCCTGGGGTTCTTTTATGACTTGCACACTCCGCTTCTCCGGAGCTGTACAGTATGTGCTGCGTGACTCCAGGAAACTGAGGATTTGTTTTGACTTGCTAAAAGAACGTTTGCCGTTTCTCTTTACAATTTCACCGTATGACTTGTCAATTCTCTCCCCTTCTTAAGAATAACTTCAGATTTAATTAGCTGAGTGCAAACATCTTTCATTGCAGTGTGGATTAGACTCCTCATTGAGTACATTTACCAACAGAATGAAAGACGTCTTAATCAGGCGATTCTGTATTTGTACTGCTGTGTCCAGAGTGCCCGGTAGCTGTTAATAAACAGTTGCTATTGACTCTCATTCTAGCAGGGGATGACTATTGATGTGGGGACCAGTCCTGTTAAGGCTTACTTTTTATTTTCAAAGCTCTCTCTCCTACTTAAAAGCACTTTTCATGTTTGTTTCATTACCATTTCCCTATCTGCTATGTAGGAAAAATGATACTTACATGCCACGCTGGGATGTCCTGAAGGTGCTGGCATCTCCTCAGGAGTTCCACGGTGACCTTGCCTAGCATACTTTAAATGGTGCAGTTTATACTTCACTGAACTGCAAAGTAGCATTGCACTCTATTAGACAAGTTGGGCACCAGCTTTCCAAAGCGTTACCTGGATATACGCACGTGTATGTGCGTTGAATTCTTCAGGGGTGAATTTCAGTTTGCATTTCCACCACTCAGAGAACATTCTCCAGACCATTAATAACCCAGGCCATTTCTGGGACATCATCACCCAAGCAGCAGACCCCACAGCTCTCTTTAAGTCCCTGAGGAAATGTTTGTGCTGCAGCAACAGCAACCGATTTACCTGAACATGCACAGTCGCAACAAATGCTTTTTGGCAGCATCAAAACCCATGAAGAACAGCACAAAATTCACAATCCCCTTTGTAAAATTTTCATCCTTTCTGTTCATTCCAGATATTGGTTTTGTCATCAGAACTTTAAAAAACACCTTGAACACCTATCAACTATTCACTTCCCCAGAGTTAAAATTTGACAAGTTCATTTTTAGCCATCTCTTCTCTCAAAGATGTTGTGGTTTCTGTTTAATTCTTCAGAAGTGAATCATAGTTTCAAAACCCTCACTACCTTAGTGAAACACTCTTTTTCCGTTAGCATTCAACGTGTTTAACATGGGTTCAGACATGTTACCAGAAACTTATACTAAGAGTCCTCAAAAAAAACTCGTGTGATTTCATGCCCTGGAAACACCTTTTACGCTATAACTATTCCTACAGCTATCAGGAGATATGAGGCATATGGATCTGAGCTAGTCAAATTAATACCATAATGGCTTCTGGCTCAACAAGCACGTACAGCGCAAACAGAGAGCAGAACAGCTGTAGTAGAGTTACCTTTCATGTGGGTGGCATAGACGTCTGCCAATTAAAATGATCTCATGAATCATTTCTTGCCATATGATTACTGTTAATAAGAATTTATGTTAACATGTTTGTGTCTGAACTTTGCACAGGTTCATGCCTGCATTTATTTTCTTAAAAAATAGAGCATATCATGATTGTTTTTTGTTCTTAAGGGACTTACTTTCCTCATTTGAAAGCATTCCAGGACTTCAGAGCTGCCAACTATCCCTTAAAGGAAGATGTTTTTTTCTCCATGTAGTGCTTTCTGCATGTAATTCTGTATACACAGGCCAATAGTTTTTAACCTGGGAACCTCAAGCTAAGCTTCTAAATACATATAGCAGCACTTACAAAGAGAGCATGGCCTTCAAAATATGAAAAAAGGAGTCCTCATAAACTTTTATTAAAACCTCTGGTGTTGCAAACATTTATCCTTATGCTTTCCTTCAAGCAGTCCCACCAGCTGACAGGCTTTAGCCATTGACTTCATTACACTAACTCCCTGTGTCTAAAATCAAGCATTTTTTCCCAGAACTGATAGGTTATATTTATGATGAGAAATTTAGGCATAGCAAAATGTTGTTTTAAATATGTCCTCAGCAGCTTACAAAGCATTTCGAAGTATTTGAGAAATCTGTGCAATAAGTGAGATATTTTATAGCAAGAAATACACAAGTCCAAGCATGGTGGGTGTTAACAGACTTTGACCTAGGATGGTTTGGGGATCTTTCTCTGATCAGAAAAATGTAGTTTCAAATTCTACATAATCTTGGTAAATACAGTAGGACAGGGCAGAGAGACAGAAAACAACGGCAATAAAACTGCATGAAGTACAGTTTAGCTAGGGTAAGTGGTTGGAGACTCATCATCCTTGTGAATCTTGTTTGGTAGCCATGAACAGAACAAAAGTTTTGATGGAAGGATTTGTTCCCATGGGTCATAGAACTGTTAGTAGAAAATATACTGGAGAAAACCCTAAAAAGACTGAGGAGAAACATGGCAAATAGGTAATTTCCTTCCCTCTACTGGCAATTCTGCCACTCACGTTAGTAGCAAGAGGACACTGATAAGCGAGGTATTTCCATGGCACTTCTTACATTGGAGCTTTTGGGGGCTCTTTGGCTAACAGTGTCCTCCTTACATCTGCTCTGTCCACGCTCACTGATGCTTTGAGATAATATTTGCATCCATTTTCCCTGCAGCGTCAATAAATCAAGAACTCTCATATGTTTTTTCCAGTGTCATCCTGCATCACCACCTATAAGAAGACACCGCCTCCAGTCCCACCAAGAACTACCACCAAACCCTTCATTTCCATCACAGCCCAGAGCAGCACAGAGTCTGCCCAAGATGCATATATGGATGGACATGGACAGAGGGGAGATATCATCAGTCAGTCTGGACTTAGCAACTCCACAGAGAGCTTGGACAGTATGAAGGCGCTAACAGCTGCTATTGAAGCTGCCAATGCGCAGATCCATGGCCCTGCAAGTCAACATGTAGGGAACAATACTGCCACCGTCACCACCACCACAACCATTGCCACCGTTGCAGTAGAAGATAGAAAGAAGGACCACTTCAAGAAAAACAGATGCTTATCTATTGGAATACAGGTACAGTACAGGACATGGGTTATATGCCTGCCACTGTTTTCAATTTCTACATCTGTTTTATTGCTCATTATGCAGTGTTTTGTGTGTTTTTCTTCTTTTCCCGACAGGTACCTATGTAGAAATTGCAGCAGCATAATCATTCTGCATGGTATTAATGATGTTTTCCTAATTTATCATAAAAACATCAGATGCAAGGATTTGTTTAAGTCTCCTTGCTGCTTGTTATTCAGCTCTGTTAAATTACACACATGAGCACTAATCTATGAATCATAACACAGTGGGGGTCAGAAAGGCATGAATTAAATCATTGAAAGGGAATGTGTAAAACAATGATTTACATTACACTATCACCCAAAAAATATTTTCATCCAGCCTCACTGAATTGTCAGTGCTTATTCATGCATTTCATAATGACTGGTAGCCGCTTGAATGAGGCAGCATTGTTCCTATTTCAGCCTCAAGAGCAGAGGGTAAGTTCCTTCTGATTTGCCCTTGTTAAAGAAAATCACATTTTGTTACCTCTAGTGGAATGAAAGAAGAAAACTAACCCTGCCAAAGTTTATTCCTATTTACAGAAAGGAGAAGAGCAAATAAATTAGACCAATGTAATCTGCGTTCTTAATTAATCTTTCCCATACACCCCCGCCCCCCCAAAAAAAAAAAAAAAAAAAGAATGTGCCCAGGACTCCAACTATCTGCTTGCAGGATTAGCTTTTGCAGCAAAGTACTTGAACTTACAATCAGTTGAGAATCAACACAGGTTTTGATGGGAGATGAATCCCAAGCAAATAGAATAGCAATCCGCAGTTTATCAGCCTTCACAAGAAGACATGGGGGTTTTTTCTTGCAGATGGAGGTTGTAAGCACAGCACTATGTGCCTGGACAGGCTTATCTGATTAGCAAAGCCTAAGAATTTACCGTGAAATCTCTGCATCAGCCTGATGAGATGAGAGGTGCTGTGCAGAAGTATGCCATCCCAGGGGCAGCTCCAGGAGAAGCTGTGACTTTTCTCTTACTTCTTCTTGGAAGGGCAATAATTACTCTTGCCTGTGGGTTCAGTTCACTGCCTTTGTTGTAGCCTTTTTCTGCTTCACAGCCGTTTGTTTTGGGTATATTCTGAAAGGAGGGCTGATATTCAGTGTTAAACACAGGAGCAAGATCCAGCTGGGACAGGGATAGAGGAAAGCTCTTCTGTTACTTATTCCCATTCCCAGCCAAGCCTAAGGTGCCATTTTGTTGTTGTAGTCACTCATTTCACTGAGCAAAGCAACAAAGACTCCTTAGCAGGCAAACACCCTGCAAAATAATGGGTAGAAAGAAGTACTTTCCACCGTTGCAAAAGCCAAAATGAACAACAGTAATGTGAATCATGGCTCTTGACACACCATCTCCCTTCTGTCTCTTCAAGTAGCATTGCTGCAGGCAACAAATGCTACTTTTGAGAGCTATAGGGGCATCAGTTTCCTCAGATCCAAGGAAAAGAGAGCCCCAAATGCTGTTCAAGCCTTTGACAATGTCCCTCTAAAACTTTGAAATTTACAGATGGCCAACATAATCGTATGTGAAAGCTGCCTGAGGATGGTATGTGAGGGGCTGCCAGGGCAGTTTTTGTGTGCAAACCAATGGAGATGCCTAAAGCTGGGATTACATGAAGTGAAACCTTCAGCAGTGATACAGCCTTACAGGACTCCTGCCCATGCACCCTGCCACCCTCCCCGTTGTGCCCATCAATGAGATTTCTAGAGTCAGACAGGCTTCACAAATAAAAGAAAACTACTTTGCTAGTCTGCTGTGTGGTCCATTTTGCAGCATCACTGCACAAGCAGTTGTGCTGGTACGGCTGAAGGGGTAGTGTGGGAGTGAAAATACCATAAGATAGCTGTTGCTGCCAGAAATGACTCCTCTTAGAAACAATTGCCCTAAATTAGATAGGTATGCTGCCAGCCCTCTGACTGGCAGTATGGAGTCAGTCTCTCTCCACTGACTGTAAAGACAGCCTAGTTTAGTGCTTGGACTGAACTCATACCAGGTATACACCTTAATTATAGTTTGACCTATCTCTGTAGAGCAGGGCGAGCTGCATTAGCCAGAGGCATATTCTGGGTTTGCTTCCTCCTCTAACAAATAAACCTGATGTGCACTTGTCGTAAACCTCCGTGCGTGTCCTCTGCACCCCTCGGTCACTCTTAGGACACCACACGCTTTTGCTGTAAATCTGTTTAGCAAACAAGCAAAGTAAAGCAAAGAAAAACCCGTCCATCAAAAGGTTGCTCCTCTTTGTCAGTTACGGCATTTAAGGCGCAGTTATCTCCCCAAAAGCCTCAGTATCAGGTAAGTACTTTAACACACTGAATAGCCCTGTAATTTCCATCCCTCCTTGAGCACTTTTCCTGCATAGGCTGTTCAACTGGCTCTCAACAACAAGCTTATTTACTGGTGGAACAGATACTAACTACAGCTGGAGTTTCTTTACACCCAGGCTCAGAGTGGATCCACAGATCACTTCGTAAAACTACTGTAGTCCAAAAATTCTGTGTGCCAGAATTTTTTTTCCTTGTATAACTAACAATGTCACACACAGAGCATTGGTAACTAACAACTACACTGATTGTACCCAGAAGTTTGTGATTTTGCTCAAAGACTCGCCTGTGGTTAAATTTTAACTTTATACCACTGGTATAAATCTCACAGACATGGAGAGGTGGTATAAAGTTCCTGTCTGTACTCCTCGCGACCACCGGTTTGCATGATGAAGCAGTAAAGAAAATGCAACAAAAGCTGCATGTGCTTTCTTTAAATCTTATCTGTGCAGTGCTCTGATTCGGGACACTAACATTTAAACAAAGTAAACACATAATTTTGACGTGAGTTCACATACACATGCACATACAGACTACGGTGGAGCACAGTAAGTGAAGTTACAGCTGTTCAGAGATTTGCTCTGGCAAAAGTGAGCATCCAGCCTCCATAAAATACTGGATAAACTCCATCCACGTTTTGCAGGCTGAATGTTGTCTTACCAGAAATGCTTTATAGACTAACAAGAATGATGAATATTCACTAATAATGTCAGAAATGGGCACACCACAGATAAGCTATCGGACTAGATGAAGGTACTTACGGTACAAGCTATATGTGCAGACACTTCGTAGTTATCATGCATAGAAATTGTAAGAAGCTGGGCGATATGTCTGCTAAAATACGTTTTAATTAGCTAGTGTTTTATTTTTAAGGTTGATGGTGCTGAAGAATCTGCCAAATCAGGTGAAAATAAAGCAACCAGTAAGTTCCAGTCCATAGGAGTTCAAGTAGAGGAAGAGAAGTGGTGAGTAAAAGTTAATACTGTTTTTCTAAAGTAAATAATTATGCTGCAACTAAGTTTTAAGAGCCCTATTTCCTGCACGCATGACTATATAAGTCTGCTTCCAGGATGAATTGTTAGATCACCCAACTGAAAAGCTGAGTCTTATAAATGCTGTAGCTCTTATTTCTTAGAGGGAATTTTTCAGGGCCAGTGGGAGAACTGGAAGAAAAGCGCCACATATTTTGAAGGTCAATATACTTTTAATAAGCTCTTTTTCCCCAGAAAATCTACCTAAACAGCAGAAGGTGATGCAGCTGGAGTATTAGTCTCGGGATGGCTGCAGCAGCATAGAGCTGATGGGAAAGTTTACCTTGTTTTTCAGCAGAATAATTTCAGCCACATGGAGCAGTGCAGTGGCAGAGCCAAACTGATTGCCTTTGCTCAGGTATCTCACCCAGACACCTCTGCATTACAACTGCTCCCTTGCAAAAAATTCTTGAGATTAAAAAGCGAGCCTGTAAAACTCAGTTCTCTCTCCAGTCCGCAGTGTAACCTGAATTAGCAAACAAAAATCTAGAATAATTGTTGTCTTTAACGTTTCTTTTTGGTGACAAATTGCAGTACAGTTGCAAGGGAGCATAACTATGCATAGCACTTTCCAGACACGCAGTTTCTGAGTGCTTGACCACAACTGCAAATCTTAATCCCTGCCCAAATCCCGGACCCAGTGGCTGAAGAAAAGCCGCGCTCTCCCCTCCGAGCGTGCAGGGCTGCCCAGCGCTGCTCTAGCTGCATGCACCCACCCAAGGCTTGGCTCGTTCTTCCCAAGCCGCTTGGGCACAGCCTAACTTCGGGATCCTGGAGCCATTTTGTTGATAACTCGCTATACCGTACCGCCGGAGAAGCCTCGGGGCACTGTCGCTGTCGGTCAGGGAAGAGTCGCCCTTGCAACCTCTCCAGAGAAAACCCGGGTGCAGCAAATCTGAGCCGACAAAATTAGGGTCCTCTGGCCTGCCGACTGCAGTAGCAAGTAGAGGAGATGTTCATTTTCACACCATTTTTTTCCTCCGTCTGCTAAAAATACTCAAACACGTTAGCTACACCATTTTCAACTCAACAAAATCTCCCCGTAAGGTAGCAGAGTATTTTCCTGTGGTTTTAAAAGGCTAAAGTGATTTCAGCAAAAAGAAATGTGATTTTGCAATGACCCTGCTAGGCTGTTACCAAGTTCCTCATTAACCTGCTAAAACATCTCTTGCTGGCAGACATTTCTTTATGTGTTAGACCTTAGCCCCATTTACCCACAACTCCTCCAGCACTAGATAAATGAGCACATTAGAATAGATGCTGAAGGACCGTTTCCCTTCAGCCTGAGCACAAAGGAGATAACTACCCCAAAAGCCCAACCCTCCGCCTCCCCTCAAAAAAAAAAAAAAAGACAACAAAAAAAAACCACAAAGAAAGAAGTGGCTGTTTGTAAATACCTTACTTCCAAAGCCCTCTTTCTATTGCAGTTTTTATTGCTCCGGAGAAAAAGGTAAGATTTGCCTGTGAGAGTCTGCCCTAAGAAAGCAATATTTCTGCATTACCTACTGACAGCTGTGTTTGGGGGTTTCCTTGCTGATAAAGTTGAGGTTGCTGCTGTTTGGAGCAGACCGGCAAGCAGCAATCTATCATGGACTCTCAGAAGTGAACTGGCTGATAAAAGACAGCCCTTAATCCTTAGAAAATGAGTGCACTCAAGGCACAAAGGGCTTATCATCACTGTTTGGCACTCATATTCTTTTTTTTTTTTTTTTTAAGACAGTGGAGCACAATGTATTGATTATCTGTTACAGGAATAGAATTGTAAATACAGTGCATTCTTCCCTGCCCCTGCACTGTAACATCTGCAGAGCCTCAGAAAAGCCCTTTTGAGTTGAATCTTTGTCAAATGAATGTTTTAAAAAATCTTCCAGGCTTCAGCAATATTAAATAAATATAAAATAAGAGAAGACTGACACAGCAAAGAGGATAAATACTGTAAATTGATCATGTTTCCTTGCCAGTCTAAGCTATTAAGTGCACTGTTATAAAACAAGAAAACTCTTTGCTTAATGCACCAAAAGCCCACCATACAAAATTTGTTTCACTCCTTTCCTTTGTTTTCTGCTCTTTCCTCCCCCTTTCCTTCATCTCATATGACTGCCATTCTCACATGAAGGAGTCTTACCTCATCACGTCCTTTTAAATATTCCTGCTTCTGTGCTTGGACTAAGTAAGCAAAAGATTTTGGCTCTGTTTCTTGATCTAAGCTCAAAAACAGAGCATCTTCTTCAGAGGACAGCTCTATCTCTTCTATCTTCCATCTCAACTCAGACCTTTCATTAGCCCTTCGCTCTCTGTAACCTGGGCTTCCTGCCAAGACAAATGACTGAGTCTTCCTCCTCCTCCTCCTCTTGTAATGCTCAAAGGATAAATGTGCCTACCACTACCTGACCATATTACAACTGGATACATCACCGCTATTCATCTTATCCTCAGTTCTTTACGCTGCCTGCTCTCAATAATCTTTTTTGTACCCATTCCCTAAGTGCAGCTCTACAATTTCTAGCATTTATAGAGTACCTCTGTCCAATCCTTCTTGTAGAAAAAAACTGGTATGCATGTCTTTCAACCTCATGATCTTCCTGCTGTTACTCTCTTATCTCTCACCCGATCTCCCCCATGATGCTAACAAAACCCCAACCAAAATGTTCCTCCCCTTTCCTCACATGACCCACCCCTTCCAGGGTAGTTTTGAAATGTGTGTCTGATGAAGCTAATCAGTGCAATCTCAGGGCATTCCCGTTTCTGTCCATTTCTGTTCCTCCTTTCTCTGTACCTGCGACTTCTTGACCTCAAGGGACCACCTTCCATTCCTCACTTACAGAAGATAATTGAGTTGTTGGAAGTCAACCAGTTCTACTGAACCAGAAAATAAGAAGTCATGTATTGTGCCAGGCCAGTTAGCACACATCCTTATTGAACAAGGGGCTCTGAGTCCCATAGCTCTGTAATCACTTTTACTCTCTCTTGGATTTTACCTTGTCTGCCCCAAGATCTCTTCCCGTTACATCTTCACTCCCAAAATTGTCTTGCTTATTGCTCTAGTCATACCATCAGCTGGAACTTGTACTTGGTTTGCCATCACAAGAATTTATGAATGCTGAAACAAGGTAGTTTCTGAAGTAAGATCACTGCCATGGGAGACTAAGACCATAGACAGATGGTCCTCCTCCATTTTATCTGGCTTCTGTGGTGACAGGGAAGGTGCCCCCATCTCTTGGTTTACCATAGCATACCACTTGGTCTGGTATAAACTGAAATGATTTGAAATGGTGGTGGGGTAACATAAGAAAAACAACCAAAAAAACCCTCTTCTGTCTCTTTAAGGAAGAAAAAACCCCTCATCTTTGGCTTTCATCACTATATAAAGATATACTATTCTCATTTTTTGCCTTTAGAATTTTGGGCTTGGTCACTTACTATCCTGACAAAAATACTCAGGATTTTAGGGTTTTCCCTTTAGAGAAGGCCAGTCCTACACTCTAACTCAAATGTCTCAACTCTCCAGTCTTTAGGACAGGACCTTCAAATCTGTATTTTGGCTAAGCTGAGTTGGGACTGATACTTTCTTGGCTTTTGTCTGCAGCATTTTCTGGCTATCTGTGTTCTCCACAGCAGAACCCATTGTATTGAGAAATTCTGAAGGTGGTAGATGCCCCATCCCTGGAAACATTTAAGGTCAGGGTGGATGGGGCTCTGAGCAACATGATCTAGTTGAAGATGTCCCTGCTCACTGCAGGGGCATTGGACTAGATGGCCTTTAAAGATCCCTTCCAACCCAAACCATTCTATGATTCTAACCTGGCTGCAAGTGACTGAGCTGGTATTCAGAAGAAGAGAGAGGCAGTTTCAAAAACAAGGCTTAATAATATTGCTTGTTTAAAGCTAAGGACCCTGACCTGGTCTTATGTGCTAGGCCTCGACAAAGTGTTGGCCCCTCTTGTTCCAGCTATGCCCCCCAGTGCTGCCCAGAAAGGGCCACAAGACGAAGGTTGGAGCAGGTTTATTTGAGGATGAGAGATCTCAGGAATGCTTTGATCTTCTGCAAACTCTGCTGGTGAGAAACATGCCCAGCCGAGGGTGTGTCTGGGCTGAGGATGGTCTCTGTAGGGTGACCTCCTCCCTGCACTGCTGCAATACTGGCACACCGGAAAGGGCAGGGTAGATAGCCAGTGGATATCTGGGGGGCAGTGCAGGACGGAAAGGAAGAGCCCAAGTGGTACTTGAAGCTCCACCATGTTTCACGGGCTCAGTTCTAGGGCCAGTCCTGTTCAATATATTTATCAAAGATCTGGATGCAGTAAGTCTGCTGATAATACCAAACTGGGAGCTGCTGTTGACTCTCTTGAGGGACAGGAGGCCTTGCAGAGGTTAGAGCATTGGGCAACAATTAATGGGATGAAGTTTAACAAGTCCAATTGCCAGATTCTGGATGGAGTAACGCCAGGCACAAGTATAGATTGGGAGAGGAGCGGCTGGAAAGCAGCCCTGCAGAAAGGGATCTGGGGGTGCTGGTCGGCAGCAGGCTCAATCAGAGCCAGCAGTGTGCCCTGGCAGCCAAGAGGGCAAGCGACGTCCTGGGATGCATCAAACACGGTGCAACTGTAACCAAAGTAGTAGGGAATTAAAATAAATTAGGGTTAGAAAATAGGTTTGTGAATTTGTAGCGTTTATTCCCGATTTCGGTGACACAACCAGCCGGTCAAGAGAGGGGATTATCCTACCATATGCAGCATCGGTGCGGCATCACCTCGAGTTCTGCATGCAGTGCTGGGCCCCACCATTTAAGAAGGGTGTGAAGGTCCTTGAATGTGTCCAGAGGGCAACAGAGCTGGTGAAAGGGCTGGAAGGCATCTGCTATGAGGAGCGGCTAAGGACTTTGGGCGGCTCAGGGGCGACCTCATTGCTCTCTACAGCTTCCTGAGGAGAGGACTTGGCGAGGGAGATGCTGATCCCTTCTCCCTGGGATCCAGTGACAGGACACGTGGGAATGGTTCAAAGCTGCACCAGGGGAGGTTTGGACTGGACATGAGGAAGCATTTCTTTACCAACAGGGTGGTAAAACACTGGAACAGGCTTCCTAGAGAGGTAGTCGATGCCCAAAGCCTGTCAATGTTTAAGAGATATTTGGACAATGCCCTTAAGAACGGGCTTTAACTTTTGGTCAGCCCTGAAGTGCCAGGCAGTTGGACTAGGTGATAGCTGTAGGTCCCTTCCAACTGAAATAGTCTATTCTAACATTGCCATAAAGGATTCCTGCTAAGACTTTTAGTGATTAAAAAAAGACTATGTGAATGAAAGAATGGGGGGGATAGAGCAAAGCACACAAGAATGTGTAGCTTAAAGATGTATGGCCGAAGATCCTGCTATTAGAAGGCATGATACCGTGATGGCTAACTCCTCCTGCAGTTTGTTTTGTTCTGCTGACAGTGGCTGCAACCTTAAGCAGAGAAACCCACAACTGGGGAAGAGTATAGTGTAGCCAATGGGTAAAGTGAGGCAGGCTAAATTTAATGTAAGTGCCTCTGAGACTCACCATGCATCAGTTGGTTTGAAACCTAGATCTCTTCTGGGTTTGGGTTTTTTTTTTTTAGGAAAGAAAGAAGTTCTCTGAGCTGAAATGTAAACCTGTTTTTCAAGAGAAAGCAAAAGACGACTTAGGAGCAGAGAGTTGAATGCTAACAAGTGACCCTGTTGTTGCTGTTCAAAACACATCGTGCTGTTGTTCTCCATACTGGTTTATCCAGTCTGAGGTTTCATGGCTTTCTGCACCTTAGGCCAGATATCTGCTGCAGTTCTCTGAAGCTGTAATTATTACACCTTGTGCCTGCAGGGCACCACTGACTACAAAAGGGCCAAGCCTGAAAGCAGAGGAAGAAGCAAATCTCTGTTTTTAACGATTACCAGCAATTTATGAACACTTTTTTTTTTTTTTTAGGTAGACCTGTGAATTCTTTGTATGTGTAGAAATAGAAATAGTGAAAACTTAGGCACCAGCTTCAGCTGTGGTATGGAGTTTTAACTGACTGCAAAACAAAAGAGATTCATGTGGGACACAAATGGTATTTTGTAAGAGTAAAACATCCTGGAAGTGAATGAGGAAGCTATGTCAGAGACTAAAATTACCATCTATTAGGCATTTTACATGGATGTGCTGGAGGCAGGCAGATAGTGGGTGTCTTCCTGCATATCCATTTCATTCAACGTACATTTCCTTGGGAGCATTTTTTTAATTTTGAACTGATGCTATGTTCTGTTACCAAGTTGTTTTTCTTTTGAACACAGATAGATTACACAATCCAGTGCCAAGAATCTGTCAAGCAAGTCTGTAGCATACTATTATATAGATAAAACAAAGGCAAAAAAAGTAGGTCATTCTATTTTATTTGTTGAGCAGAGTCTGGTTTTGGTGGTACTGGCTTATATTGAACCCAGTAAAAGTACACTCCTGAAAACTTTGAAATGTAGTGCCTCCAGCAATACATCCTCTTGGCAAGTAGACCTAGATGTTTTCACATTTGGGATTTGGAGTACACTGAAAAGCCAGGGTGTTAACTGAAAATACAAATGGTCATCTGAAACAGAAGGATATCAGTGTCTAGGGCACTGGGGAAAGCAGAAGGCAGCTGTGATGTGGATGAAGGGGTATGGAGAAGAATGAGCCTGGGATTAAGGCATTTGCTCTTCTCTCCAGTACCGTGGATGGTGTGGAAGACTACACTGTGTACTAATTCCTTGGCTCTCAGTGAACCCTGACTAAATGACTGAAAAGGAGAGCTCTGTGGGCTTTGTTTGGTGGGGTTTTTGTGTGTGTGTGTGTATGCATGCACGCGCTTCAGTGCAGATAAGGGATTTATCAGGTTGGTGGCCAAATTACAGCAAATTTTTTAAAAACTAGCATAGATTGAACCAAAAGATTTTCATTGTAATGTTAGCCGAAAGCTAAAGTCTTTCTAACTACTAATAGCAGTCTAACAGCTTTTCTCTGCCAGTGGCCAGTAGCAGATACTAAGGAAAAGTATAAAGAACTGTGTACAAAGGAAAAGTATAAAGGGTATGTAGAAAGCACTACTTCTCCCAGTAGACCTTCCCAATTTAGCAGTCCGTTGTTCAGGGACTTCCTAAGCCAGATATGACATCTGTGTAATAGCTCTTCCCGGACCTATCTCCTGTGAATTTGACCAGGTTCTCTTTGAACCTATTTTTACCTTTGGTTTTCCCAGGATTCTGTGGCAATTTAATTACATATTGTGTGAAGAATACATCCTTTTGCTAGATGTAAATCTTTAGACCTCTAAGCCTTGCAACTGGCTGCCTTCCTCCCCACAGTTCTTGCACTCTGAGAAATGGTGAAACATCACCTAGTCAGGATTTCATAGGTCTCTCATATCCCTCCTCATCCATCTGTTTTCTAAACCAAGAAATATCTTTCCTCCTATGGAAGCCATACCATATCTCCAGTGATCCTTGTCCTCTCTTTTGAACTTTTTCTGCTATATCAGTCTATAGCAAAATGCTTTTCTCTGCTTGTCAGAGGGTAAATACTACCGAGCTGAAGAGTTCTGCTCGCTCCATATTTTTCAGTTTGTTGGTGCATATCATGCAAATCTACACTGGCATAACCGTGACTTTTGCATAGCTTAACAACACCTGTTTCAAAAGAACCACGAGCAGCAAGCACTACATTAAAATATTTGTATTCTAGGCCATTATAAAAAAATATGTACACAACCTATTATTAACTTTTTCCAGGGATTGGTGTGACTGAGATGTTAATTTGAGATTTCTTCTGCAGAGGAATTGACCCTTTTTTTTTTTTCAATTGGAGAACCCTTCTCAACTCCTGTTTTGCTTTGCTCTACTCCTCTCAAAGCCCCAGATCAACAGCCACTAATTTCCTCTATCAGCAGGACCTGGTACAGTCCTCCTTGAAGTCTGCTGCACTCCTCCTGGGGTATCTGGATGCATCAGGTATATAGGACATGAAATTCTCCCTCAGCATCCTTCCATCTGCTCCCTCCCCAGCTGCAGACTAAATACACTTGACAACGTTTTGCTGTCAGTTGGCCTTGTCTAATCGGCTATTGCTTTTCAGTGGAAGGTAGAATATAAATGAAAGGGAGTGAAACAGTGCCCAGCATCCAGCTCCACTGTCCCCTCAGCATTTCCATTGACGCTTGAGCTCAAACTGAAAATAGAACTGGTCAAGGCAAGGCAGACAAAATATCACAGGGAAATGGATCCTAACACTGGTTTCAAAAGTAAATGTCAGATTGTGAGCAAATTAGAAGTGAACTAGCACCTGCATGAGTGCACAGGCATCCTGGGTTAGTAAGAAGAAGGGGTGAGAATCTGTCTCTATTCAGTTCAATACTACATTGATTCTGAAGCCTAAATATTGCTAATTTAAGTAACATCTACGTTAATTACTTTATGGTTCTACCTTCTTTATCATCATGGGGCAAGACAGACGTCTACTTCGCTTGTTTTCCTGTGTTCCTCAGTGAATCAGTTTCTAGAGTTGCCCTGACTCTCTGTAATTATTTGCCTGCAGATTTTCTACTCATTCCCTCCACAATGTACTGCTTGTCATATCTGCTCTCACTACCACCCCCTGCAACAGCATTAGGTGTCTCTTACTCCTTACACTTCCCTCTGCTCCTTCTCTATCAGCCTCTTCACCTCAGATGCCTTGGACTTCAGAATTTGGAGTGCTGTTTACATAAAGAAAACTCACTCAAACCCAAAGCCCAAACCTCCTCTCTTCCCTGCTTTTGCCTTTACCCTCAGGATTTGCTCTCTGCTCTCAGAGGCTCCAACACAGGGAAACTATGCAAGGTGAAAGGAGGCTACCTGCAGCGTAGCAGCCGTTACGGTAGCAACTGAGAATGCTAGCTTTGGTGAAAAAGAGAAGACCATTTTGAACCTGAAGGTTGAATGTGAATAACAAAACGTCTGAACACTGGGCATGGGCACTAAAATTGTGAGAGATGGCAGTGGTATTAGCAGATACGTAATTATGAAGAGTAAATACGCAGAAGCAATACAAAATACTTATCTGGGTTAAAAATACTTATCTTCTTTATAAATGGAATGTATAACGTTACATAGATAGTGGACTCATTGGCATTACTATTTTATCAATCTCACATCTCTGATTTTTAAATGTGGCTTGTTAATTTGGGTGTGTAACTTCAAAGGGGTGTGAGTTTTAAAAGTTGAAAGATAAGCCACTTCTTAAAATTGGGCCCTTTTAACTTTTCATTTATTGGTAACCTAACATCCTAAGGTACTGACACTGTTAGCTGTCTCTTGGGCTAGCCTCTGGCTTTGTTAAACCACACATCAATTAGGGGCACTTGCTTCAATAAACAGTGAGCTTGCATGGAAAAAAGATAAATGTTTGTTTGTTGGCTTGCAATGAGAAAAGAAGTTTATGCTGATCTTTTCAAGAAAAAGCACCTGAGTGTAGCACTGACAACCACGATTGCCAGTCTTAGGAGGAGTGGCAGAGTCGTAGTAAGTCCTTTCTTATCGTGTTACATAGAAAAAGCTTTCTAAGCATTTTATGTTTGTGCTCTCCAAAGCTTTCGCAGGTTTACACGATCTAATAGTGTAACAACAGCTGTGCAAGCAGACCTGGATTTCCATGAGAACTTTGAAATAATCGACCCTCAAGAGGACAATACGTGTTCTGGACAAATAGCAAGGCAATTTTCCCGAGATGCAAGCACCTCTACCGTTAGCATACAAGGGTCAGGAAACCATTACCATGCATGTGCAGTGGATGATGACTTTGATACAGATTTTGATCCATCAATTTTACCTCCTCCTGACCCCTGGATTGACTCTATCACCGAAGATCCTCTGGAAGCTGTTCAAAGGTCAGTGTGCCCACGAGATGGCCACTGGTTTCTGAAGCTACTTCAAGCAGAGAGAGATCGTATGGAGGGCTGGTGCCAACAGATGGAGAGAGAAGAACGGGAAAACAACTTACCTGAGGACAGTAAGTAACTGGTACAATAATACTGCAGCTAGAAAAGGTATTTAATATAGGTCAAATTTACTCCAGTGAATTCTGTATTGTGCCCTTTCTTATTTAGCTAATGAAACTATGGTCATGATTCTCTAAAAGACTGTATGTATGTACATAATAATCCTTATTAAAGTTGACAGGGAATGCAAATGCTCGGCACTTCTGAAACTCCAGAGGTATTAGCTTTTGGGATTGCATAGATCAACAGTTAATTAGGAGATCATGGTTAGGGATCTTGTAGTATTAATGTTTCTTAACTCTTCCATTTCAAATCACTTCTCACAACCTCAGAATATAACAGAACAGATTCTAGTTACTTGTCATTAAATTCGTATTTTAGTTGCCTTTTTAGGTGGTGATTGGCTTCAGAGTCTTCAGATGCTTCTCCCAACTGAAAGAGATTTCAGTTGTGTGTCCCAGTTGTTCTCTCTCTCTTCCCCTCTCCAGCCTCCCTTCATCTCCCTTGCAGTTCTCACTCCTCTTTGATCTTCCCGGCAAAACAAGCTCTTCATATTCTGTGATAAAAAACACACACATGCAAACTACTTCTCAGTTGTCACTACTGCCAGAAGTATTACCCCACCTGTAAGGTAATGGGAATGTCTAGTAAGCTTTCATTAGCAAGCAGGGTTGGGTAGCTCATGTCTTATTCATTCACTCTAATTAGGGAAGAAGAGCTGAACATGTCATGGGCAAAACAGACTCAACTTGGGGAAAATTAATTTAATTTATTGCCAATCAAATCAGAGTAGGATAATAAGAACTAAAACCAAATCTTAAAACACTTTCCCCCCACCCCTCCCTTCTTCCCGGGCTCAACTTCGCTCCTGATTTTCTCTCCCTCCTCCCCTCAAGCAGCGCGGGGGGACGGGGAATGGGGGTTGTGGTCAGTTCATCACACGCTGTCTCTGCCGCTCCTTCCTCCTCAGGGGGAGGCCTCCTCACCCTCTGCCCTGCTCCAGCCTGGGGTCCCTCCCACGGGAGACAATCCTCCATGAGCTTCACCAACAGGAGTCCTTCCCATGGGCTGCAGTTCTT
>NW_010542740.1:0-10594 GCF_000687285.1 Phaethon lepturus
ACTCTGCGGCGCGGAGGCAGCGCTCGTCACGCAGAGCACTGCGAGGGCTGGGGCGCGCGAGCACGCCCTGCACCGCGCCTGCGGGCTCCGTTAGGCAAGTGCCACAAGGGAGAGCCCTTCTGAGGTGTAATTCTTTATCGTAAAGAATCTCAAGTAGCTACACTGTCACTTGTTTTGTTAGAAAGATGGCTGCTTAGCAGAACGTCGTTCCCTGTTCTCTGGCAAAGCTAGCAGGAGGCACCGCCATTTCTAACGTTTACCTTGATGTTGTTGGAGTCTGTCAGAAACATGGTGAAGCGATCAATTCCCATGCCCCAGCCAGCTGTAGGAGGAAGGCCATACTCCAGTGCAGTGCAGAAGTTTTCATCAATAAACATGGCTTCATCATCACCTGCAGCTTTTGCCTAAATGAGAAAATTAATAGTAAAAGGTAAAGCTGTACAGAGCTAGACAGTACCACTTCTGCTAACACCTACCAAAAAGAGGGAATACTGGTATTTGTTAGCAGCCATGTATCTGGTAAAGCCAAAGCCCTATACTGTTACAGTAACAGACAAAGGAATCTCAGCACCTGGAGAACTGCGGAGGTCACTTACACAGGTGCTTCCTCAATTCCTTTCTAATGTGTTAAGCTTCCTTTCCAGTCAAAGGCACAGGCCCTTCACATCAGTAAAAGCTATCTCCATGGCCATACGACAGCAGATGACAGTGGAATAAACTGCTTTCAAAGGCTTCTCAGGTTCTTTATTGCTTGCAAACCCCCCCTTTAATGTTTGCAGAAACAACTAAGCACAATTGTTTGAATCATCAATAGTTGCTCCATTAAACAAACTTTAAGGATTGCTTTTTTCCCCTCAAGTAGAAAGATTAAAAAAACCTACACTGAGATGGTAACTAATGCATCTGACCCCAACAGCCTCCAAGTGCCAAAAGTCGTAATAATAAAAACACAGACTAGCCAACCTTCTCAAATTTAGAAAATGCCAAGTGTAAATGTTGAAACAACAACAAACATTTTTGCTCATGGTTTCAAGGAAGACTTTGCAAACTTTTCTGCCTGAGCCTGAAATCTGAACTACCATCCTTCATCTCAATCTCTGCCTTAACATTAAATTTTCAGGCAAATTTTCATTCAATGCATATAATCGTATGTCTGTGAAGTCTGTCTATAACCATGAGAAACAATTGCAGCAGCAAACATCTACACAACAGACCAAAGGCGAAAGAAATCTGTAATATTATTCATTCTGACTCAACACTTGGAAATTTAGCATCAAGTGGGTTAGTTAACATAAGTCTATTTTCCTGATTTTGACAATTGTTTAATCCTGTCAGGCACTGTGAAGCCATTAGAAAGAACAGGAAGAACAGGAACTCTGTTTCTGCAGACTGCATCATCTGACCTCAATGATGTGTGGGCACACATGCATTCATGGATGTGTACACCTAATTAATAACAAAATCAGTTTCAGTCACTCCTTTCTGAGGCTTATCTGGAAAAACCTAGTACTGTAAATTTGCAGGCCTACTCTGTGAGCCAATTTAAAACAGTAGTAACTCAGTTCACGAAATTAGGCTATTTCTTACACGCTACTCAAACTCTTACTTAAGATTCTAGAAGTATAATGTTGTATGACTACCTAAATGCTTACCTGGGGAAAAATAACTTTCAACCTGAGCAAGGCAGAGAAAATGCTTTGCACATTTTCCTTTTTTTTCAGATTAGTACTTCAGGTAGAATAAAAGGGAAGATGTACTGAAACAAAGTCACACTACTAAAAAACTAATCAACAGCAATGTTTGGACTTGTTTACCTTTGAGAGCAAGGTTCCTTTAAAAGGAATTAAGTTTTAATTACAGGCTTTCACTTGAGTGAGAAACACTTGCTCAAAAGTAGTTAACAACCCTTTTCAGCAGCAGGGACTAACACATTTGGAATAGACATAGGGAATACTCTTTCCTTGCATGCCTGTATCATTGATTCACTATCAGCAAGACATCATACCTTCACCTGATCCTCAAAAAGCTGCCGCTGCCGGAAAGGATCATTAAGTTCTGTGTACGCATTGCACACTTCCTTCTTCATTACAAAGAGTTCGAAGCGTTCTGTTAGTCCTCGATGAGAGCGATGCCTGTGCAAAGACGACAAAACAACCATACCTTAAAATAAACATCTTTACAGAAGCAAAAAGCACATACATTGCTTCAGGGGGATCGCCCACACTTAACAGTAACAGCTGTTCAAAACCAAACTACTAAGCCTCAGCAAACCTCTTCCCTGGATGATGGGTTTCACAGCTCAGGAACCAACGTCTATCTTGGTTGGTGTCAGAATTCACAAACTAGTATACAATCTCAAAATCTCGGTTTTCACATGTATGACTTTTTTTTTTCCTTTCCTTTTTTTTTTTTCTTTTTAATAAAGTAGGAGTAGCGGGTTTAGGAGAGTTACACACTAACTGTGTCTCATATTCTTACCATTTTGCTAGAGGACTCATGATCTGTGGGTGATCACAGATGAATGTAGGGTTGATACAAGTGACTTCCAGGAATTCACCAACTAACTGTGAAAACAAAGCAAAACAATTATGTAGAGTACAGTATCACTTTCCTAATAGTGCCTTCCCCAAACATCCTAATTCCCTGTCTTCACTACTGAAGAAGGTACCATAGAACTGAAAAGCTTCCCAACTAAAAATTGTTAATCGTGGCAATGTCTTCATTAAGAAAGAGTCTGTGTCCTAGTTGGATAAGAAAAACGACACAACAAAAACTACATAAAAACCAACAACGTAATTCAATTTGGACATTACAACAAACAAATAGCAGAAAACCAGCTATCAGGCAGTATTTTGGGTACAAAGAAAAAGACTTCATACAGTTGATAGAAGAACTATATGGTAAGCCTACCAGTTTGGTAAGGTACATATAAATGGACAGATCTCACAGACAAAACTGACATAAGATAAAGCAAAGACCAGTTATCCAACTAAAATCCTCTAGTGCTTACATTAAGAAGGCATGAGTAAACTACATTTTGGTGTAGACAACACAAAAAAAAGATTTTGACACAGCAAGTTTTCTCACTGTGATACAGAAATAGCTGAAGTGCATTTCAGTGTGTTTTCCCAGTGGAGCTAAACTTTTGCTCTGAAGAGACTTCTGTTGATACAGATAGGTCCTCAAAAGACATTAGGATTATAAAAACCACCACCTTTACTTACTCTGTCAAGAAGCCTGGCTGTTGTCCTGGGAGGTGGACACTCAACATTTCTCTCTACACAAAGGTCATCAAAGAACCTGCGTGTTTCTGAAATTGTACAAATTTCAGACAAAAATTAGAAAAACCACCCAGGCAACCACGTTTTTCTTTTTCTGCATCCTTCCACATATCTTAGAGTGATTTATAAGATCTTAATGGGATACATTATGGAAAACATAAGCTTAAATGTCAATCTACAAAAGTAGTGTTTATTTTTAATCAGTTAACACTAAAAATACAAGTTATTTTATATTTCAGAAACTTGACAACAGTTAAGCACAACCCCACTCAACTGTTGGACAGTATTATTTGGGGGGGAAAAAAAAATTGCGAGAGGGGAGAAATCACTAAAAAGCATATGAACTTGTTTCCCTTATGGCTCTGGATTCCAGGAATAAAATAGCACATATGCACATCTTGAAGACAGCCCAAAATAATCATACGCCTAACTTAGGATCACAGGCATGGAGATTCAACTGCACAAAAGACAGAAGAAATAAAAAGCTGGGTCTCTTCAACAGATCAAGAACTCCCCACATCATGCCTCTTGAGTACACAGCATCACATATACTCAACAAAGAAGAGGCAAGAGAGTCAGATCTTGCCAAAGACTGCGAGGCATGAAGGCTTCTTTCTGGACTCATAGGTAACAGACAAAACCAGAGAAAAGCAGTCCCATCAGTTAGCACCACCTCAAAAAAGCAGCTGACAGACTGCAGGCTGAGAACTTGAGACCTTTTGCCCTCTTTCTATTAAGGAAGAATTACAGGACATTCATACTCAGCATCTAACCTTCAGTTTCAAAACACTCAGCTGATGGAAATTTCACTCCTAGGACCTTTTCCAGATCATACACCATGCTAATTCGCCGGAAGGGAGGGGTAAAATCTATCTCATAGGCCTGTCCATCTTGACCATCTGGATGGTAAGTGATCTTGTAACTTCCAGTAACATGTTTCACCATCCCTACAAAAGGAACCTGAAGTTTAGAAAAAGAGTATGACACATAATATGCAATTCTTCAGAGATTCTTACTCTTTTTTTAATTAATATTGCATATGTCACCTGAAAGCAACTTCTCTGTAATTTCCATCAAGTCATGGTAGTCTGCATAAGCCATATAGAATTCACAAGTTGTGAACTCAGGGTTGTGAGTCAAATCAATTCCTTCATTCCGGAACTGACGCCCAATTTCATACACTCTGTCCATGCCTCCAACCACCAACATCTAAACAAAAGGAAATTCTAGTAAACATACTAACTTTTGATTTCAAAAGAACTAAAGAGAGCTCAAACAGACACAACTGCAATGCGACCTTAAAATTCTCATTCAAGATACATTTTGTTTCCTCCAATCCAATGAGTCTACCTTTCTTCAAGAATAATCCTCATTTTAGCTACATTTACTTTTTTTAGAATAAGATCACAACAGTCTGGAGAACATAAGCGTAGCCATGACGGGCTTGTATTTTACCTTATGGTAAAGCTCTGGAGCAATTCTCATATATAAATTCATATCCAGTTCGTTGTGGTATGTGATAAAAGGTTTTGCCACAGCTCCACCTGGAATTATATTCATCATAGGAGTTTCAATCTGTAAAATAACAACAACAAATTTTAACAGTGGCATAAATATTTCCAGGGTCATACCTCAGTGCCCTGCTTTCATCTAATCTGTTTCCAAAGCAGAACTCCATAGATCAAGCAAACAAAACAAGCCACAGCCAACTTTGATGAAAAAAACTCTGTATTTCATTTATTGTTTGACATTCCAGTATATAAGCACAATTCTGAACTTAAAAGAACTTCTCCCATGCAGTCAGTAAAGACAAATTACTTAACTATTTGTTGCTATCCAGCATCATTCATATTTACTGTAAACATGAGCCTGCTGGGTTATCAGGCTTATGTTATCAAAGCCAGAAACTGGGCTGTGGCATTATCACAAAATCATCTCTCTACATTGCAGAAAATGAAGTTTCTGCAAAGAAATGAAATACTACGGATACTGCAAATTTTGCAAAACCTAAACAATTTTAATAATATCGCTTTTTTGGGGAAAAAATGTTTAAATTTGGAGCATTCAAAAATATTTGGTGATGAGAATGGCTGGGAATATAGGGACACATGGAAACATTCACTTCAGAGAAAAATCTGTTACTGATGTTGGGTTGATGGTTGGACTTCATGATCTTAAAGGTCTTTTCTAACCTTAATGATTCTGTGATCTTCTGTATGTATGGGGAATCCTAGAGTCCAACTGAATTAATTTCTGTTATAAAAAAGTTATAAAAATATATATAAAGAGATATACAATTTCAGGGAGAAAAAAGAATTAAATCAATCCACTGTGGGCTTCCGTGAACTGATTTAGTTCAAATGATTACAAATTTTCTTTTGCAGGAGCTGCATTTTCTTAGACATTTAGAAGGTGACCACTTACGCTTCAAGCAATATACACTACTGACTACATGAGAGACTTCAGTTCAACGTCTCTTGACATGGAAAAGAGAAAGTAGCTATAAATGGCAGAAAAATGGAGTAGCAGAATGTGTTACAACTTAAAACTTGGCCCCCTGCACAGACAGCTGGTGGAAGTGGCCAAAAAATTTTCTGATTGATTCTGTGGGATATGCCATGTTTAAAATTGCTGTACTTACAAACCAGCTTGGCTTTCATGTTAACACAAAGAACTTAGTATGCCTGTCCATATCCTCACATCTTAGCATCAAGAATTAATACCCTGTTACTGACCCAGAAGCATGAAAACAGGTATTTTCACAACAGAATTTCACAACAGAACTATTTATAGCCATACAGAAGGGGAACACTTCTACAAAACAGAATGAGACTCAGGGCTGCTGTGAAAGAACAAAGGTCAGGGCAAAAGAAAGAGAAGTCTATGTGTGGTAAAAAGAGAACAAGGATGCAGATAGAACTTAAAAAAAAGACAACAGATTTTGTAGGCTATGAATTAATATAGCTCCCTAAACAAGTATTTAATGGGATTCTCCAAACGGACCTACACTATAAAACAAGCTGAGCTGCAGAAAAACAAAAGGAGTCAGCATCCCAGACAGTACTGGAATCAGAAATAGGTTAATTGATGTCAATTGAACTAGCAAGTCCTGCCAATCAGCTGAAGAACATGACACGATACTGTATTGGGTTTGCGTGGCAAGGTTTTGGTAGCAGGGAATCTGTGGGGATGGCTTCTGTGAGGAGCTGCTAGAAGCTTCCCCTGTGTCCGACAGAGCCAATGCCAGCCGGCTCCAAGACGGACCCACCGCTGGCCAAGGCAGAGACCATCAGTGATGGTAGTAGCAGCCAGAAGGAGGAGTGAGAATAAGTGAAACAGCTCTGCAGACCCCCAGGTCAGTGCAGGAGGCGCTCCAGGCACCGGAGCAGAGGTTCCCCGGCAACCCCTAGGGAAGCCCATGGTGAGGCTGGCTGTGCCCCTGCGGCCATGGAGCTCCACGCTGGAGCAGATCTCCACCTGCAGCAATGGAGGACCCCACACTGGAGCAGGGGGATGCCTGAAGGAGGCTGTGACCCCGTGGGCAGCCCATGCTGGAGCAGGCTCCTGGCAGGACCTGTGGCCCCATGGAGAAAGGAGCCCAGGCTGGAGCAGGTTTGCTGGCAGGACTTGTGACCCTGCTGGGTCCTACAGTGGAGCAGTCTGTTCCTGAAGGACAACATCCCATGGAGGGACCCTGGCTGGAGGAGTTTGTGAAGAACTGCAGCCTGTGGGAAGAGTTCACACTGGCAAAATTCATGGAGGATCGTCTCCTGTGGGAGGGGCCCCACACTGGAGCAGGACAGAGTGTGAGGAGTCCTCTCCCTGAGGAGGAAGGAGCAGCAGAGGCAATGTGTGATGAACTGACCGCAACGCCCATTCCCCATACCCCTGCGCCGCTCAGGGGGAGGAGGGAGAAAATCAGGAGTGAAGTTGAGCCCAGGAAGAAGGGAGGGATGGGGGGGAAGGTGTTTTAAGATTTGGTTTCAGTTCTCATTATCTCTGCTCTGATTGGATTGGCAATAAATTAATTCCCCAGGTTGAGTCTGTTTTGCTCATGATGATACTTGTTGAATGATCTCTCCCTGTCCTTATCCTGGCTCACAAGCTTCTTGTTATACTTTCTCTCCCCTGTCCAGCTGAGGAGGAGAGTGACAGAGCAGCTTTGGTGGGCACCTGGCATCTAGCCAGGGTCAATCCGCCACAAATACCCATGACAGTTTGGCTAATTTTTCTCAAAATTAACTAGTATCTCTTCATGGCATGACACTACACTGTGCCATATGGAGTACTGGTATGATTGAGCACTGCCCAATTCATGTACCTCCAGTATAGCATGCCATTCCCTGACTTCTCTGCCTTTTATTTTATTCCCAACATTCTCACCAAGCCAAAAATTCATATAAATTCAGAAGGTCTCTTACAGTCCTTTTGATTAAGTTATCAGAACAGTAATCTGTAAGTACTACATTAAGAATGATTTGGAAAAAACCAAAAACACAAAAACAGACATTAAAGCCATTAGACATATGACAGAGATGACATAGCACAGGTTCAGATTCCCACTGCTCTCAAAAAGCTTCCGTTGGCATCTTTTGCAAATTCAGTTGATAAACACTTGTAAATAAACTACCTTAAGTTCCAATCTTTTTGCTAACTATAAAGTTCAACCAAGAATCTGGATGCAACAGACAGCAGAGCTAGTATTATTTTCTCATATGGTACTCCACAAAAGATCTTAAGATAAAACCAATTTTACTTACAGAAAGTAAGACCTGCATTTACCTCCAGAGGTAAAACACCATTTCAAATATGTTATTTCCACCTTAATTTACTGAAATAAGGAGACAGCACAGCAGTAGTTTGAAGTACTACCTTAAGAAAAGTTTCCCCGAGTCACAACCTCACCAACTGAGGAACAGTCTTAACTTTAAAAGCAGAGGAAAGGAATGGCTCCCATTACATCAAGCTGACAAAACATACCGTGCTGAGGTAATTATTCTCACTTCTGCAAATATTTTGCATATGAGCCTGAACCTAAAGCATCCTTGAAGCTAAGAAACTCTAAACACATCCGATATGCAGAGAGAAAGAAACACTGAAGCCTTACCTCAAGGAAGCCCAACTCATCTAGAAAGCTCCGAATGTATGTAATGATCTTTGCACGGGTTATAAATTTCTGCCTCACATAATCATTAAGAATTAAATCCAAGTATCTCTGACGATACCTAGTCTCCTGAAAAGAACAAATATCTTTAGAACAAGCTAGACAAAATGCTACCAAAGGAAAAAATACCAAAACAAAACTCTTGTTCCTTTGTTGACTGATACCATCAGCAGATACAAGAGATCATCCATTCAGAGCTATCTGTCAAACTGCCTCCAATAGTGACAGGTATGACAAGTACCTTATCTTTGAGGCCAAAGTGAAGATGAGGCAACATGTGCAGACATGGTGACAACAGAGTTATTTCATACGGAATAATACTCAGTTCCCCTTTCTTTGTTTTCCCAGGATTCCCCTCTACACCAATAATGTCCCCACGACGCAGCTTGTTGTTAATACGGAAATACTCTTCCTCGGATTTGTAGAGCCTGTAATTACAAAACCAGTGTAAGCAGTTTTGTTTAAAATTCAACATTCCAAACTGTCCTGCAAGTCTCTCCCCAGACCAAATGCTTTAAAAAAAGGATTCTTCTAGCAGGAAAGCCAACCACAACATCCTAAGCAAAACACTACCTGGCTGCCTAAGCCAACCCATAGGTGAATAGCCTAAGATGATAGAATAGAATGCCCAAATACAGACCTCTAGGCCCCATAACACAGTTCGGTTTAGAATGCTACTAGGAATACCTCTACTTACTTGGAATTTGCCATGACCTGCAACTTGACCCCTTCGCCACGAAGATCATAGAAAATCAGCTTCCCTCCAGAGGCACGCTTTGCATGGATTCGACCTAAATGTCAAAGTACGCAGGACATCAGGAATAGAGCCCCTAGCAGAAAGGATACAGGGGCAAAAGCCCCTATCACTTTGACAAAGGATCATCAGCTCTAAACTGATCACTAACCGTGAAAGAGAAGCAGTTAAGTCTCAAAATTAATACCAATGCACAAAAGACCATATGAACTTTGGGTCCTGGAGCCCATTATCACAAGCTGGTCTTGTAGTTCTAAGGGATGTTGCAGGGGCCCACTCAGTCTGAAAGGACATTTCCTGAATAGTCTAACACAGCTACAGACTTTGTAACGAAGCATCAGCAAAATTTGAAAAAGACACCACCCCATCACTAAAGGCAGCTAAGACTTGGCTTCGCAAAGCAACAGACCATCTTCCTGTATCCCAGATAAGCCTTTACCTGCCACTCTCACTGTAATGTCTGTCAGGTGATCTCCTGGCTGCAGGTGACTGTACTTCTCTATGAAATCTGAGAGAGATAAGTCTACGTGGAACTTGTGGGGATAGGGATCTTCATTGGTGCCCTTCAGCTGCTGGACTGCATGGCTACGGATCTTGTAGTATTGCTGTCACCAGAAACAAACAAAACCAAATGATTTTGTTAGAAACTGAAAATATTTTACAGGTTGTAAATTAAAACACAGCTGCCCTTATGTAGGAATACGCAGGTCTCTCCCTTTTTAATCATTTAGTTCCCCCTGAATAAAAGGTCAAATGTAAATCTATAACAATTATTATCAGAACAGTAATAAGCATGAGGCCAGATGCTCACATTTGGATCCAAGCTTTCCTCATCAGCACCAATGTTATTCTCTGAGTCAGGTGTCAAGGAAGCCTTATTTGAATGCTTTTCAGTTTGCTCTTTCTGCTTTGCCTCTTTTTCAGCTATTTTCCTCTCAGCCTTTAAACGTCTCTTCAGCTCACTGCAAAAGAGAAGGAAACCAGATGCAGCAGTTACTCTGATACTTCTACAGGGAGTCAGTTGGCAGCATTCTGCCAAAAGCTTACTGTACAAATAACCCTGTAATTTCTTTTACTATCCTTAAGCATACTGAAGCATTCCTTCTTTGAACTCTACTAGTTCACCACCTGCAATATACAAATACTCGGCAAAAGTTAAAGCTGAATTAAACACCACATCAACAGATCTTGAGGATGCGTACCTATGTGCCCAAGGCCCTTCTCCAGGCCGTTTCATGCATTAAGAGCCTAGCAAGCCCACGTAGCATATAAGTGAAATAAAGCAAACTCTCCACTGAAAAAAAAGTCAGGCGCTACTCAGGGCTCCCAAAGCCGCCTTCCCGGCGCGGCGCGGCCCGGCCCCCGCGATCCCACAGGCGCCGCGGCAACGACCCC
>NW_010542741.1:0-326 GCF_000687285.1 Phaethon lepturus
CTCCCGGCTGCCGTCCGCGGAGCGCCGAGGTGAAACAGCACGGGGAGGGAGGCTGCATCTGCCCCCTGGGGCTGGGAGAAGGGACAAGGCCGGGGGGGGCGGCGTCTTTTCTCTGGAGTTACGAAAAACTGCAAAACCAGATACATGTGTCATCTGCCAAAGATTACGTTTATAAGAGGCTAAAGAGCTTTAGAACACCACCATGAAAATATTCCAGCAACAGTTTCTTAGGAGTCAAAGAGCAGCTAGAAATCTCTTCAAGCACTATTTGGGGTGGCTTTTGGTTGGATTTTCTGTTTTGTTTTGTGGGGTTTTTTTCTCCAGGT
>NW_010542741.1:367-1054 GCF_000687285.1 Phaethon lepturus
GTCTGATAACTCCAGCAAAAGCACTGTGTTGGCCAAAAATGTTCTAACAGTAAACATAGAAGAAAATAAAATGATGTATTTAAACCTCGAGAACAGTACGAGGTTTTAACTTGTCCATTTTTCCCTTGCATTTTATTATCGTCGTCTGCATAACTCTGTGGATAATTCTTAAGGGTTATTTTAATTTTCGGTTTGATTCCTGAATTAGGGAGAGCTTTTGTTTCACGGGAACACGTACTACCTAGGCAGGTGTGACGGCTCTCTTATGCACGCTGGCACACAAAATAATAGCGACATTTAGAATCGAAAAAAACGCACGTCTTAACGTTAAAGTTGGCAGCGAGTGTAAAAATACCCTGTTCTGAAAAATTCTGGCAGTGGCAGCTGAACACAGCAAATCTAGTGGATGCTCTACGCTCTCCAGATAGGCTCTCTGTGGATGGTATTCCACAGCTACAGCAATAAACAAAAAAAATCTTCAGCTTTTAATTAAGACGATTTATTTCAGACCTCTCCACCCAGCGTAGCCGCCGTGGGAAATGTATACTCCGGTGTTTATTCAGATCTCTTTCCGTCACTATTCTACCGTGTCCTACGACACCAGCAAAGCTTTCTGGCCCCTACAGCCGTTGTTTCCCATTTCTACGTTCTCCGTCCAACCTCTGGCCGTCCGAGAAACTTCCTACA
>NW_010542741.1:1064-5498 GCF_000687285.1 Phaethon lepturus
CTAGTTGATTAATGTCATTGTTTTAACGCTACCTCTCCCCTTAGCTGCGCAGGCTTCTCATAGGTATACAGTGCCCCGCTGGCTGTTCTTTATGGTACAGTGCAGCTTCTCAAAAGATCATCGGATGAAGAAATGTAGCTCTTCTTGAAACATTTAAGCAACTGAGCAATTAGTTCTGAATGGGGGTGGGGGGAGGGAAGACTAGAGAGCTTAAAGGGGTAGGGGGGGTTGGAGAGGAGATACAACACCACTAGCCCGAAAACAACAGGGGTGGGGATGCATGGGAGGGGGACTTAAAATGTTTGTATTTAAAGGGTGCTTGCAAGGTCTTCGGCACAATATGTGCTGCTCTCCTTAAAGGGGCACTGAGTGCCAATAACCATTAGTCATCCAGTAGGGACTTTTCATTACAGATCTATCTTTAGGGGGAGTTCCCCGAAGTCTCCGAAGGGAACATAGCTGCGGATTTCAAACCCGATCCAGTTCCAGTCGCACAGTGCCTGCGTACCTGCTGCAAGAGAAGGGAGAGATTCTTACCAGAGTTTCGGGAGTGCGCGGATAGCCCAAAGGTCTCTGCTGTGCTCCTTTCCTCGGCGGAATACTATCTTGCATCCGAGGCAGTTCCCAGTCTATATTTGATGTTAACATTTATGCTATCTCAAACACGAGGCTCTCCCATAGACATTTTTTCCAGGGTTTTCAAGCAAATTTCTCGGTGCCACAATGTTATGATGGAAGGATGCTGAAATGACAGGCCTCGTAGACGCTTGTCTTAATCATCGGCTTCTTAATTTAGTTTTAGTGCTGTGGTTTTGTGTGTGTGCGTGTGTGTGTCTGCGCGTGTATGCGCGCAAGAGAAGCCTCTGACAACCTGCAGCTTCCTAATGACTGACGAGGCAGGGCTGCTGCAGCAAAGTAACACTTCCCTGGTGTGAAGACCTCTTACTGGGAAGTTTAGTTCACTACTGTTCTCGCAATCCTAATCGTATAACCTGTAACCACAACCCATGGAAGAGGGGTACAGCATGCTAAATAGAATAACTTCTAATCACTAAACGTTAGCACCATTACCAGCTGTTGAGGATTAACTGGAAGTTGGCTAGAGACGGACACCTAAACTTATATCTACAAATGCGGATATAAGGGGGGACCGTTGAATACTTCCCTCTTTGCCTCCATTCATCCATCCACCTTCAGTTCCATTCACCCTTCTTCAAAATGTTTGGCTACCTCTTTCTCTTTGTTAGCACACCGCTCCGTCTCCATTCGCCATGCCTTAGCAGCAGGGTATCAGTGTCTGCTGAGCAGTCCTTACCTTAATTGTCCAGGTATCCTGGAATAAATAAGGCAAGCTTAGAGTCAAGGGGAAACAGAATTATATATGCGTACACCCAGGCGTTTGCTGTACCAAATGTAGTATTACTGATTGTTGAACCAAAGTGTCCCGACTCGTTTCATGGAAGCATGATGCCATCGAAGCGTGGTTATTAAATACCCTTTCTTCATGGCTGAAAAAACCCTCATTCATTTCTTAAGCTGTCGGTACATTTTAGCAGCTTAACCCCTTGAAAGAGCCTGAGAGTACAGAGCCGCTATACCCGTGTGAAGGGGGATTGAAGGCTGGAGCTGGGGGGTGGCGGGGGGTATGCTATATCCATTGGGCTTACAGTGGAGACGGTCTGTTTTTCCTTTGGCCTTTAATTAAAAAAAAATAAATACGTAAAATAAAATACGAGGGAGGAAAGGGTGCGCTTGAAACACTATCCCTGCGAGTTATACCCAAGAACTGTGCGGAGATCGCTGTTGAATGGCAGGCACTTCAGCCAGGACGTTTCAGCTCAGCTATTCCCCCCCCCTCCATCCTGATCCCGGAGTTGGACACTCTCAGTCCATCCTCACCGCTCAGTGCGGCGGGTCTGCACCACAGGCCAGCGCGCAGGTGAGGGAGCATCCATGCTCTGCAGAGCGCCGGGTCCCCTCTGCACACCCACCCGTGTTTCGCAGGGTTGGTGTCGTGCGCTTCCGTTCCATGCACAAGCTTCTTGTCCAGACACCCCACAAACACTTCCCTGTTAGAAAATGCTGCCATGAGGGACCTTCTCAGAGGAATTCGAGTTTTGCGAGAGCTGAGGGGGCAAATCGGCCGCTCACGCAGTGCTGCGGCGCATAGAGCTACCGCTGAAGTGAATGGGAGCCGTGGCCAGGGCAGAGCTCGGGGAGGCACTGGCGTCAGGGCAAGAGTCCCGCACTGCCAAAGTAAATCTCTGCAGTTTATAAACGGAAAAATTTCTGCGGAGGGGAAAAAAAAAATAGGGGGACTCGAAAGTTAAAGTGCAGCAGAAATAATAATTGACGTGGCTTCTCTTACATATCCTTTTCTGTCCTGTGAACAGTGAATTAATCTTCATGGGCTTAGAAAGATACGTACTACATATTAGGCGCAACATTTCCTTTTTTGGTAGAACTGTATATCCACGGCATTAAAAAAAAATATAATATAAATCCTAAGTTTGTGCACAGAGCTTTATTCTGCAGACGTGACAAATGGCTGAATGTTAAATCTAGATCATCAAACGTTTTAAATGCACGTTGCTTTCGGTCTTAGCCCTTTGCTCAGAAATGCAAAAAGATAAAACGTTTATTTTCTTCCCTGTTACGTCTTCGTCCCTGATCACAACACAAAGTAAACTCAGCTTTGACCTAAGAAACACCTCAAGGCATTAAAATTTCAACAGGCAATGTCAGTGTTACATTAAACGAGAACTCCTCCAGTTCGCTGCAGAGCTGGGATTTGAATAAAACGTTCAATGTTAACAAACAATACACACGTTTGGCACTTTGTGTATTAAATGGATCAAAGAGATTTGATAAGGCGCAATACACCATTTGTACAGACCTGATTGAGTTAATATAATATCAGCAAATTTTACAGCGAAATGAATCTGTTTCTTTTCTTTGTGTTTAAAACCAGCACAGATTACAAATTTTAATGATCTGAAAATGTTTGGTATACAAAATCATGCTTATTTCAGTATTAGCAAAAACACAAGAAATTTTTCAACACAAACACCCAGCTGTGTCTATTTTAAAAGCAGTTCAATGACAGCTTGCACTTATGAGCATGCAATCAGCTAATTTCGCTTTTTTTTTCTTCTGTGTTAATCAACACTTTCCTTCCTGCATATCAGAGTACAAATAGTATAGTTACTCCACATCAGTAAATGTTTACGTAACCTGTCCTTTCTCAAGAATCCAGTTACACCGAATCATTACATGCTACACCAAGTAGGAAAACGCACTGGGCCCAGCCACCCTAATGGGATCCTAGTGCACTATAATGACACATATGAGTTAATGATCATCATAATCATAATAATATGCAGGAATCTTACCTTTCCTCTTACCCCTTGCCATGGTAGAGTCAAGTCATATCCTCCACATTGCACTCTTCCTCGAGAATTCCTATACATAGGCTTCAGTGTTGAGAAAGGAAATAATTACAAATGGACATGATTTTTTTTAAAACCCCATTTCTAAAAAAAAAAAAAAGTAAAAATATAAGCGTGGTTGATCATTGACTTTAACTCTTTTTTTTTGTCAGTAGCAACCTGTTATGAAATTGGATAAATAAATGCAATTGTGGTAAGGTCATTCGAGGTTAATCCAATGCACAGAGTTCATGCCATTCCCAATTGCAATTGTTTATTACCGGCCAATTGTAATTGTTCTCGTTATTTACTCTCTTTCTCACACTCGCTCTCCCTCCCTCACACAAACACATACATAAAATGCACATCTGCACACAACCACGTTTGCTGCACGGAGCTCCAACACGAATTTCCCCGGGACAAACTGTTTTAGCTGGGGTTGAGCTGCACGTATTATTTCTACGGAACAATTTTTCCTACAGAACAAACGTAAACTGTAGGTAGCTTAACGCGGCGCTATACGTTGCCTTTGCCTACAGCTTCGGTTTGAATGTGCTCAGCACGTTCTCTATCCATTACATTTCCCCTTCTACTTCCCGAGTAAGGAAGCTGCGCGATTTGCTTCGCTTTGTTTCAGGGTTGATTTTTTTTTCTTCCCCCCACGCTGGCAGTAAGAAACGATGTCATGCGGGCTCTGGGTCCGGGAAATTGTTAGCCGTAAGCCCGAGTCTCTGCCACCGCATGTATTTAAAGGACGCCGGGCAGAAAGCGGCGGTACCAAACCGTTTCATCTGCCTTGGGAGCACAGAGCCGCTGCCCCCCCGCTCTCTCCCCCACCCCCAGCAAAACTAAACCCCGAGGAATCGAAACACCGTGGCCGGACGCCGCGGGCCGGGCCGGGAAGCGGCAAGAAATCGCAATATATATTTCATGAGTGCTTAATATTATTATTTATTTTTTACACCTGACACGCGGCCTGCGCTTTTCTTGGCTGAAACCACCCGTC
>NW_010542742.1:0-3769 GCF_000687285.1 Phaethon lepturus
TGTATATAATGTTTTTGCATGTGATAGCAAGGGAATGGAGGCTTTTCCTGTTTCATGTTCCTTTATCACATGAAAGAGCTGGTGGTTACACTGTCCTGTAACCTACTGAAATTCTAAGCACATCTGAAATACAAGTACAAGTACATCTGATCTAGTCCATGCAATTTAGTGTGTTGTGCCAGCACCACGTTAGCCCATGTAGGACTTTCTTTCAGAGAAAGAAAAGCTTCTGCTTGAAATTATTTAGAAATGGAAAACTAAGGTTAAAATAATAGAATAAAACTTGCTCAGCAAGCTCCAGACAGTATGACAAGGTGAAAAGTATGTAATATTTTTACTTAAAAAAAAAAAAAAGTCAAGCATTCTGGATATGGCAATGTTTTTTTCTATCATGCTCGTTGCAAGACAGGCTGAACAAGCCAAGAGCTTCCTGCAAAATAAAGCAAATCCCCTCTCTCAAGCTGTATGTCCCCCATCCCTCCTGAAAGTTGCTTGGGTGCCATACACAGAGTCATTCCATAAAGCTAAGGGGTAGCTGAAAGAATTTGAAATTTGCCTTTAAAATCCAGTCTCTGGGAGCTTTATCAAATGGTCTCTCCTCATGTGGTTAGCAGTAGGAAAAGCCACACTGGCTGGTGTTGGAAACATTGCTGGAATAGCAGTTTCTGAGGTTGAGCAAGAACAGATGCCAGTGCACCTCTTGCATGGTGCTCACCATGTTCCATTTTCCTTTCCCTTGCTTGTAGTGATGGGAGTAAAAACCTGCAGCTTATGCAGTGCTGCTCTTGTGATGACTCCACAAGGCAGCATCTGCAGTATTTGTGTTTTTCAGAGGTCTATGACTCCACGCTGCTGTTTTCTGTTTTACTGCTTAGGTGACAGCTATCGAGCAATGCTCTGCTGCTTGCACTGTGGTGCTTTTTTAGGAAAGTGAGGTATAGCACTCCCTGAAGAGCTAGAGAAACACTCTAAACCCCTTCCATTTTACAGAAATCTGAATGCTGGTGTCTCCAGGAGGATTGCACACATATATGTGTACCCAATGTTAGAAGATGTGCCTTTAAAAAGAGAAAGGAATAATCACAAAACAAAGCCTGATTTTTACTTAAATGTAGGCAGTTACCTGGTAAAATCAGGTTGTCAGGTTTATCCTCTTCTCAGTTTTGGATCACATAAAAGAAATCAGCATCTGTGGATGCAGTTCAGCACAACTGCTTGGCCTTTTCTGGAGAGAAATTCCCTGCTTGACTAGTAGATAAATTGCCAGTAAGGATTAAGATTTCTTAAATTAGTTATTCTGCGTTGGAATTAGCTGCTGCTGCTCATTATTTTCTTTCAGTACATAAATATTCTGCAGCCCCTTGATTTTGAAGAAAAAAAACTGAATTGCAACTTCCAAATAGTGAATTCTGTAAATAAAACCATTTCTGGGTAATTTTTAATTTCTTTTCATGTAATAATATTTCAAACTTCTAGGATTATAGACTACAATTGGCAATCTTTTAACTGCCCCTGAACTGAGATTAGACAGAAGATTTGAAAAAAGAAGCTTAGATTCCCTACTTTAATGCAGTTACCTACTTTTGAGATAAACTGTTGACTTTCAGAGAGGAATATTTACCTGTACTAATTAGCCAGCTGAGTAAAATTCATCCTGAAGCTTTCTTTTTTACCATTAGGTCTCCACACACTTTTTTCTTATCAGTCACCGACTGCTGCCTTCTGGAGTCTGAGATGCCTCAGCTCTTCTCAGGAGTTCTGTCTCTTGCTAGGTGCAGCAGACTGGTAATTCAATTTTACCAAAAAAAATGTTGTGGCAAAGTGATTTAAATAAGGGCCAAGTCATTATTTCTGTTTTGTTGAGCAGAGGAAGAGACTGGGCATGATAATAGCACTGTCCTTTACAGGCAGCAGAGAGTCATGGGGCACTGCCCTGCTCTGGCCGTGCCAGGTGAGCTCACCTGTCTCCATGGAATTTTGTTGTTCCCTGAGTTTTACATCTGCACCACGACTTGCTTCTGTCCTGAACTTTTCTCTGTACCATCCCTTCTCTCATGACCTGGTGTTTTGCTTTGTGCAGGGTGTGAATGGGATACTTCGCTATGGCAGTCCCAGGGAGAAGGGACAGCATGCCCAAGTGGAGAACCCTGAGAAATTAGTTTGTTTTTCATCATGGATAAAACCCATTAAGGTTATTTCTACGTGGATAGATGCAAACAGGCTGGATTTGTTAGCATTGGCTCGGCTCTGGGCCAAGAGGCTGCCTTTGCTTCTGGACTGGGAATGACATACGCAGGCAGAACAAATTTGTTCCTGCCTGTACCCATAAGTGCTAAGTGTGGTGCGTCCATGCACATGTCTCCTCTAAATAAATCCTGCCCAGTAACACTTCAGAGCAAGGCTCTGCAGCTAGGAGCAGGGGAATCTACACCTTGTGGTAAAGGCAGAAGACTGGACATCCTGTGTTTGTGGGATTACTCAGGTCTTTTGAAGGAGAAAAATGGTTTCTCCTTTAGTAATCTCCTAGTTTATTATCTCTGAAAAATCAAACCATTTTCTTTTCTTTTTCGCTAATACTTTTTGTGAGTTACCTCCTTCATTGCTACCATGAAAATCTTCATTTTATATTGTCTGCCTGGCATCACTGATCCAAGTTCTCTGTCAGAGGCTGGAAGAAAATAAACTAGACCAGATGGAAGGTGCTCATGTGAATGATTGTCCTGATCTTGCTTGTTAAGGTGTTAAAATCTGAAGAGCTGAGTTCCTCTATCTGATTTCATGACTGTTGAATTTCTCTGTCTGACTTGAAGTCTAGTTTTTAGTATCTGAAGTAAAGATAATGCCCAGAGTTAACACTTTATTTTTCTTCTTCTTCTTTTTTCTTTTTTTTTCTTTTTTTTTTATGGGTCTGTGGATGAGCCACCTTAGTTCTCCATTGAGAAGGTATAGAAAAGACAATAGTACTGTTATGTTTTCTCACCTGGCCTTCCAGCACACCTCAGCTGGAGTGGAGTTATCATTAGGGGGTGGTCAGTCTGCCCAGATTAAGGAGTGGATGACTTCACACCACATTTAATGGATGCTTTTTTTCTGCAAATAAGTCATCTCTCAACTCAACAAAAGCCATTCTTTCAATTGTGGCCTTTTGGTGAGGCCACCCTGAGTTACATTTAGAATTATGATCTAGCTAAATATGAATGTGTAACCTCTCTTTGATTCTCTGAGTCCCATGTAAGGAGAATAACCTTGGTGCCTGGGGCTGGATTATTGTCTGGTATAAATGGTTCAGTTCACTTGTGAAAATGTGGACTAAATCAATGGAGCTTTTGCCATTTCTATACAAACATGTTTGCCCTCCTTGGATAAGCATCTCTGATTTTTGTACAGTTTATCATTTAAATCTACAATTATTAGTCTTATGTGTAAATCTAATAAATCTGAATGCAAAATAGCGTTTCAAGAAAATAACCTATGAAGCGTACTTTGATATACTGTTTTTATTTTTCTTTTCAAATATCTTCCACTTCACCTGAAGAAGTTAACTGTTATAGTAACTATCAATTTAAAAAAAAAAAAGGAAAAAATCCCAGAATTTATTAGGTTCTAATAAACTCCCCTCAGTGCACATATATTTAGTATCTTTCATTAACATTAATGAGAATTATGCATGCATCCTGGGGAGAATAGGCGCTGTTGTTTTATTTCTTTCCCTTGTTTTTAGTATTAAATCTTGTCCTGCCATCAGTTCTATAGGGCATACATGCATTCC
>NW_010542742.1:3800-26881 GCF_000687285.1 Phaethon lepturus
CTGCTGCTCAGTTATTTGTTCTACTATACAGTTTGAGCACCTCCTTTTGCATAATGATGGTAGAAAGTTCATAAATTAAAAAAAAATCTAACAGAATTTGTGGACACACATAAAAAGAAAGGATATGCAAATTAATAGATTGCTATTGATTACCAGTAAGGCCTAATTAAATAATAAATTTTCCCCCACACAATTACTTGTTTCATGTTATTAAATGATCGAATCCATAACTAGTTTGGAAGCTCAGGCTCTGAGAATTAAATGAGGTGCTCAAGAGAGCAAAGTTGTCTTTTGGAGCAACAGAGGCAGGGCCTAGTTACATGGATTTATGATTTAATTTTCTATGTAATCTAATTTAGTGTAACTATTGAGTTTCTAAAAAAAATGAACTTTGATTAGATTCTGTTGACAAAAATAAATACAAAATATAGGATAGTTTATTCATTATCTATAGCATATTGAGAGAGGTGACTCATGGGTATTTCTGTACCTGGAGGGGCCTTTTTTCCCCATTTGCTGTGCTTTTAGCTGTATTCCACAGCAGTCAGTCATCCTCCAGGCCCCATCCAGGTGTAGTACGTTACAAAGACCCAAAATCCAGAGGATACAAAATTCATTTCTGTGGGAAACTTAATTCATTTCATATAAATAACGGCTTCATCATTCCTCATTTCTGAGGTAGGCATCAATATTTCATAGAGACCATTAAGCATGTGAAAGTCCTGGGAAGAAGGCACGTTGGAGAAGGAAAGTAAGCAAATAAAGCTCTTCAGTTTGACATACTTTCACTTAATTGGGAGTTTTAAGAGCGGATCGTGGGAGCAGGAAATGAGTCTTTCAGCTAATTCCCTTCTGCATGAAAAGTGCTGCGTGCCAAAACACTGCTGTCCGGGGCGAGAAAGCTCCTTGGGTGTAATTCCTCAGCACAGCACCATGCCGCAGCAACACCCTGATGGCATCTGTGGCTCAGGTGTTGCCTACCTGGTTGGCTCTATAATTAACAGCAGATGGCAGGACGAGCAATGGCATCTCGTTCATTAGCGGTTAGGACTGTGTTTTGCTTGCATTTGCTGGCCTTGCTTGCCAGCAGACTGAAGGAGGGAGACAGATTGCTTGTTCTGTTGTAGAAAGCGCTGAGCCTACCTGCGTAGGAGTCTGCACATCTGTACGGACCTGGGCAAGTGTTTAGTTACTGTTGTGCTGGGGAACACGCTATCGCTGAGCTAGCTCGCAGTTAGGCTAGCAGTAGGCTTTAGTAGAGCACGTTGCCTTGGGCAGAGCACTATTCTAAGTTGCCTTTATTTGATGGACCATCTTTGTGCTATGCCCTGCTTGCAGTTACAAATCCTGACCTTCACTTGCCTGAAGCCAAGCTGCCAAGCCAGCCAAGCACTCGCTCCCCTCACTGTGGAGACTGCATGCCAGTGGGTGCTGGTCACCGGCAGCATGTGCAGTAACGGTCCTGGCAGAGAGGAGTGACCGTTTAGAGATACGTGGCTTCACTCAAAACTCATTCAACTCAGTGCAGGGTTTCAGCACTCTGGGAACTTTGGACCAGTCATACATTAGAAGAGCTGATGTTGTTCTTTCTTGAGAACTGGAAGGGTTTCCTTTGCTTGTCCATTTCATGTATGGACCCATTTCTTAAACCCCTCTTCCAGTTCTTTTCTCTTTCTTATGATTAACATGTTGAATTTCCATGTTAATCTTTCTACGTGCTTGTCAAACACCTGGATTCATAAGCAAAAACATTGTTCTGCAGTTGCCTGTCTGGTTGACTCTATGATTAGCAGCAGTTTTGCAATGAATGACATCCTGTTCCTTAATGGTTAGGGCTGTTTCGCTTGTGTTGGGTTGACTTGACCTTAGCAGGTTTGGGCTGGCAAACAGATGTCAGCTCTGTTCCGAATATCTTCTGGTCACTCCAATAAAACAGGACGTGTGTGTATAGAAGTGAAAGGCAGAATATTTGCAGTAACCGCTGAGTGGAACATGCAAACAAATTTCAATAGGCAGGCAAAGATAGGTTGCAAACCCTATTGGGAAATGATAAATTGCTTTTAAATGTTATAATTATTCCGTGACATTCAGGACTGAAACTTAACTAAATTTTGCTGAAAACTTAAAAAATAATGGAGAGAGGTAATATGATTTAATAAATTAGCCACAGAGTAAGTGAAAAAATGAGAACAAACCAGAAAATTAATATTTATCTTCTACCAGTATGTAACAGGCTTTGTTAAGAAATGTCTGAAAGCAAAGAAGAGTTTGTTAGACAAATTATAATTTTAATTGCAGACGTAATTGATTATACTCAACATGCTCATTAGGTTAAGGGAAAGTATGAGTCAACTCTCAAGGTCATTACTGTAATAGATATTGTAGGCATGTAATTTGTGATAAGCTGGTTCGTGAACATCTAATTGCTCATTCATGGCAGTGTGTCTGGCACTTTTACTCCCCAAACACCTCTTTGTCCAATTTATTTAACACCCCTTAATATTCCAGGGTCAAATTTACTACAGGAGGCATCAAGCAGTGAATTTTCAACCTCCAGATTATTACACCACTTCACCTTTTTGTGCCTCAAAGACAGAGCCTGCATTACTAAAAATTAGTGGTCTGGCACTAAACAGGGTACATCACAAATAGAAATACTCACCCACAGAGACAAGCTAGAATTTCTCATGGAAAACAGCTGTTCCCTACCCTCCCCAATGGCAGTCATACATTGGAGTAGGATGCCAAAAGAGATGTTCTTTTTAAAAAAATGGAATAATTAATCAGAACTTTTTCTTCATGTTGTTCCTTGGAAGAACATACAATAACAGTGTTTTGTTAACTCTTTCATTACTATTTAATTTCAAGACTTAGACAGAAAGTCATTAATATTAGCTGTTTCTTTGGCTGAAAATCAGTTGGAATGTTACTTACCAGTTCTTACAACCAGACAAAATAGAAAGAACCACTTACAAGGTATATCAACTTGTACCTCACTTTGATATAATGCGTTATACTCTTAGGTCTCAGAGAATGAATCACTGCCCTAATTACTGAACTGCAAATAGTTGAAGTCCCTTGTCCAGGGCTGGGCAGCAGCACAAGGGTGGCACTTGGAACTAAAGCCAGGCATCCCAAGCTGCATGTCAACTCATTTTTTATCTCCTCTCTACAGTAATTCTGTCTCAACACAGGATCAAACCGTTCTGATTTATTAATCAGTACTGTCACATTATGTAGCATTGCAGAGTTGTGGCTGAGGTAAGACAACCAAAGACATTCCCATTAGACTGAGAAGTTTGATTCAGTCTGCAATGTAAGGGGAAAATGTAACTTTTCATTCAAATATCTTCGTCTGTATTCCAGGAATCAAGGATTTGGGGTTTTGTTTCAGATTTGCTTGGTTTGTTTTTTTAGTAAATAAATCAAAGCAGTAAAGCTTTCCTTTATAATAATTTCATTATTTGCAGGGTATTATTTTCACTTGACACGACATAGTCCATATATATATATATATATTTTTTTTTATTGCTGAAGAATGCAATAGATATAGCTATAGTTATTTAATTATATACAAAATGAATTTCAATATAACTTTATAGCCGTTCTTTGTTAATATTTTAGGAAGCTTCAAAGGTTTGAAGTCCCTCTTTGAAAAATGATTCTATCTAGAAATATCATTTTCCATATACTGGCTCTGCTCCAATCTTAGTCCTTGGTACTACAATTTTGCTTTTTAAAGAATTGTCCATAATGATGTATGTTTCCTAAACCTCTCCTTTGCAATATAGAAATTACTATGTTGACTGACTGTCTGATTGATATTGCCAAAAAAATCCCCATGCTTACCAATATATATCAATCCCTATAACCACCTTGTAGATCGACCTGCCGAAAAAAATTGTTATGCAAACACCCTGCCATCTGTTGTGTAGTTATTCTTCAGTAATAGAACATAAACTGGAGATATGTTAAAGTAATTTAGTAAGTAGACAAATGTAAAATGAGACTTGGTAAACATAGTGTGTCACACTGAGTTTTATTAATCATTGTCATCTGCAAGGATATAGCAGGTATACCAGTCTTTTCAAAGTCCGGCTTGTTTAGCTTTATCCATTAAACATTCAGGTCAGAGCTAGTTGTGAGGAACATGATGTGAATTACAATAATTAATTAATTTTAAAATAAGGATTTAAAGAATTCTGTGGTTGATACAAGGCCTACTAAAAATTCTGGGAAGATCCAGGCAATTTATAAGAATGTCAGTAAGTCCTAAACATCTTCATTTAATGAGTTCAGAGTGTACATTCACATTTATACTGGTGGTTGTGCTACCTGTTCAAGAAAGTATATGTGGAGTTATCGCTCACTTCAGAAGTGGTGCTAATCGTACCCAAATAGTACAGGTATCTCCTAGAAGTAGGTGGGGTTTTTTAAGTAGAATATTACAGTAAACTCTACAGAAGAATTAAAAAAAATTAGTTGGATTCTTGTTTTATAAGTGCAGTTCTCAAAATGGTGTTTAGACATCCTGATAATTAATGAAGAGGTTTCAAATGAAGCATTTTCCAGTATCCTATCTCTTTGCTAATTTCCATTTTTTCATTAAGAAAAGATAAATTGTATCCAATTATTGAAAATTATGTAGGTCGTTATCATGAATGAAACTGCAATTAAACTGAGTTTTCACAAAGAAAGAAGAGGTTATCTTGTCATAGCATAGGTGTTAGTGTGCCTTGCTTGGCTGGTACTCCTGACTGCAGGCCAAGATTGTATTAGGGTGAAGTCCTACATCAGACTGAACAGCTGTATTGGGCTAGGACTGTGCTAAGAGATTTTTAAGTGCCCTCAAGAACTGGTGTCCACATCACAGTCCTAGCAGTTCAAATGTATGTTCACTGTCTCATAGCAGCTTTTATTTAAAAAATCAGCAGGGGATAATTATCCTTTTATCCTAAGAAGAGGTTACCCTTTCCCATGGAGAACAAACACAAGCTCTGGCAGCTGGTGGTGTGTCACTGTGGAGTAGACATGGAATGATCTGTTCCTCTACACCAGCAACTCCCCAAAATGCTCTGGGATCCAGACCCAACCTCTCTTGTCTGAGGCTGTGCACAAAGACACAGGTTTTGTTCCAAAGGACTGATAATTTCGCTGCAAATGAGAGGAGAAAGCCCTGCTCGATCCTACTCCTCTTGCTGCTGGGAGTCATTGTAGGCATCTCTCCCTCCTTGTGCCAGTGAGCAGTAGGGTGGGAAGCTTCTAAGCTTGAAAGAGGAGAAGGGAAACTTGCAGTGACCATGAGAGCAGGGAGATAACATCCCTGAGGAGCAAAACTGAGAGAAAAGGGTGGGGATGGACATGACCCCAAAGAACAAACTGAGCAAAATTCTCCTGTAGTTGCTAGGTCTTTTAATTTGACCCCAAATAATCTTTTCTTTTTTTTCATTTAAAACAGAGAAACAAACAAAACCAACAAAAAAACCACCAACTCCAACAGGCCAAACCCTCAGTGTCACCACAGTGACACTGGCATAAAAGCAGTTGTGGGAAAACAGGTCTTATACACCAAAACAATGAGGAGCTGAAGTGTGACCAGCGGCACCCAGCTTGTGCAGTGACACATTGCACTCACCAGCACAGCTTTCAGCTCATGTTGGAGCCGTGTTCACCCCACGGCTTGCCAGCTCCAGGGATGTTGATGTTTCTGTGGGCTTCACAGAACAGGTGAATTTTATTGAGAGAATTAAGGAGGACTATGGGGACAACACTGTTTAACTGCTTACATTACTCAAAATGCTGTACCTGAGGAAATGTAAATAAACTACATTTATTCTATTTTCTAGTCAAATTTAAAAAACTAATCTAACCCTCTAACTTATGTTAAACTACATTAAAGTTTTCATATTATTTTCACCCCAGATTTTACTCCAGTTGTTGTAGGCTTGGCTGCAATCACTGGCAATTACAACTTCCAATCCTTTTCCTGAAATATATAAAGTGTTTTTCACTTTACACTTTTTTCTATTTATTGTTCACATCCAGTTAGATGTACTAATAAGCATTAACATGCAAATAATTATCATCAATATTTGATATCCATAGAGAACAAATGCTGATACAGTTAATACATCAAATATGAAAGAGGCTTTTAATTCAAAGAAGAAAAAAAGATTAAAAATATTAGCTTTTTATATTAAAAGCATATGCAATGATTATAAATTCTATTGAGCTTACAGAAATCTTGAGCTTTGAGTTTGCAATATCTCTCATTAATGTTTGGCCTCAAGAAAGAGTTTATAATAAAGGGACTTATGCAGACAACAGATAAATAGAAATGATACAGCCAAGAGGGTTGAAGAGCCCTGGGTATATTTGTTGTCATTCTACCATGCTGATTTCCATCAGAGGTGCTGAATATGCTGAGAGTTGTATGGAAGATGAAGTGAAATGCAATATGCATTGATAACAGCTAGGGCTAGAATGCCAGGAAATTGTTTTCTTTTGATTTTTTCCCCCAAGTTTCTTTTTCTTGTTATGACTTCCTGTGTGATGGAAGAGGTTAGCCCTGATCCTGCGAAGTCAGCTGGTTGGCCTAAACCTGCAGATTTCAGTGGAATGGTAATTGGGAGAAATCTAATGTGTGGTAAAACAGAGGTCAGCGTGGGTAATCTGGAGTCCCCTGCTGGTTTTAAAAACTGAGAGTATCTCCTGTGGATTGGAAGGAAATTTCATCTGCGTAGGCACAGTGCGCCTCATGGCTTCGTTGCTTCTTTGCGCCGGTATCTGGGTCCCTCCATGTGTGACTGGTACTTAAATGTGGAAGGAGGATAAAAACAACTATTGTTTGTTTCTAACGGGCAGGCTGATTTGAGTGGTTTGCTCTAAGGTGCTAAAGCCAAAATAAAAAGCCGGGGGCAGGGGGGAGGACTTCCCCACTTGCTGCAAGCAGAACAGTAATTCATACTGGGTGGCAGACACTGTGTGAAGTATGAGGCTGGGAAGGGAAGAAACTCAAGACACAATGAAGAGGGGCACAGGGCTGAGGTTAGGTGGGAAAGGCTGGCATGCTCTTGTCTACAAGTTGGGTTGGATGTGGCGCAAGCTTAGCAGGGAACAGAGGAGATGGAGCTGTGATACTTGGGCAAGGTGCACCACCATTTTAAGCCAAATCTTTAAGTAGGCAGGCTTCGATGATAGGGCTTGGAAATGCTGTGTGCATCTCAGGTGGGTTGAATATTTGTCCCTAAATAAAATCTGCTAAAAGCAGTCCTCAAATGAAAAATGAAAATGCACCAAAAGTAAAAGCAATATCAGCACTTCGTTTTCACAATGTTTGCAATAAATGCTTTCAGTGTTCTGAGGGTGAACTAGGAGAGGGGTTTTTCCTAAGTAGGAGGTTTTTGTATAGCCCAGTCAATAAATGCTAGTAACTTTAATCTCTTTCTCTAGGCACCATTATATTTTATGAATTTTTCATAGAAATTAATCACTGAAATATTTAAGTCTTAATTAATTAATTACGTCAGAAATTTACAGCCAATGCAGTGTGATGTCTGTTAGAAAAATGACTTAATAGTCTTTCAGTCCTGCCATTGTTCTAGCTTGTCAATGAATTACTTAAGTGTCATTTGTTAAATGAGTTAGGTCAATAAAGTCCTTTAGTTGTTTTTCAGAGTGAGCATTATTTCCGGATAATGTATATCTAATTCTCTTTTCGCTTTAGTCTATCTGCATTGGCTAGTGTGGGTTATTATTAATTAGCCCTTCATAGCAGATTAGGCAAGAAAGATCATGATACAGTAATAAGTAAAGGTTCAAAGACAAAATTCTCTAATTAGGAAGCATGGTTTAGTGGTGAGCAGTGTCTTCAAATGGATTGCCATCTGTTAAATTAAAGCTGATTTCCTTCATTTGCTTATATAATGATTCTAAAGAAAGTGTCTCTTTTTATTTATGGAAATTATATATTCCCTTTCATTATTTTCTCTTAATTGATTCTGCATTCCTGTAATTAGTAAGCAATGAAAACATACAGTGCAGGAGAAAAGCCACAGTAATGGACAACATGACCCCATAATAATTGCCATATGAACTGTGGAACATCATTCTGCTTTAAGATGTTCCTTTTGATGTGTTTATATTAAATGAATTTAAATTCAAATTCCTGTTTCCAGGGGAATAAGCTGCATCAGTTTGTGTCTGTTTTTCATACTAGTTACAGCAAACTCAGGAGTAGGCCTAGATATGTAGCCTTTTGCCTTTTAGCCTTTTAGATTAAAAGACAAAGACTCCTGTTTTCCCATCCTTTTAAACTTACTGATTTTGTTTGTAAATGAATGAAAGAATTAAACCTGAGTTATGAGAATAAACACATAAAATATGTGTTTGGTAAAAAATAAAGTGTATTGGGGGCCAACAGAGGCAAGGAAATTCTCATTAGAGAGATTGATCTTTATGAGAATTTCCCTGATACTCAAGGACATCCTAGAAATCTTGGAGTTTTCTAGACACCCTTGGAGTCCATAGCTTTACAGGTTTGTTCCTTTGCATAGGAATTTTAGTAGAGGAAAATGTATCTAGAAAAAAGCCTCCTTGAGCTGAAACTCTGTATTTTCCATCTTTCTCTGATTCTTCTTACTGAAGAAGCTATTTGGTCCTGCAGTAAATGGCTGTGGAGGGTAGACAATTAACACTCAGCATTTGATAGACTGCAATGATAGCTGTACAGGCACACCTTTTGTTCCCAGGGAAGGAAAGCACTGATGTTATTGTCAGTGTCCGCAGTAATCAACTCAGAAGCTGTAATCTAGTGTTTGGTAGATCCTATTTGAAGAATAACATCCATGGCGGCACTAGACAAGTTACAAATTATAGTTAAGTCAAAGATTCTATCTTCAAGTTCTGCACCTATTGATTACCATGTGGAGATATAAAGAAATCTCTTTTCCTCCCTTGGATATTATAGGTAATTAGATGTACTGTTAAGAGATATTCAGCTTCTGCTGCGGCATCTGGCAGTTGCCAGTCCCACAGCAAGAGATTGGCCCTGATGGGTTACTTGGCCGGCTTGGGCGGGTGGTGGTACTTCTGGTACGGAGGGTGTCACAGGGTGATGGCTTTCAGGAAGCTGTTGTAAAGATGGGGTTTGCTGGATGCCTTTCAGGAAAGGGGGGATGGGAATGAACTTAGTTAAAGCTTACCTTCTGCTAAAAATTCTCCAAAGCCTCTTCCACTGCATAGTCTAGGATTTCATGTGGGCTTTCCAGTGCAACTTAGATATGGCAATTTGTGCATTATGTATTTAGAAATGGATCAATTAAAAACAGAAACAGAATTAATCAGATGTTCACTTTATTTATGAACATATGTTCCGTGTTACATTTCCACCAGGATATCTAATGAAACTAAGTCAGGAAAAGAGCAGTTCCTAACATGCTCCTTGTATGTTCTCCCCTCTCTGGTTTTTAGTTAGAAACAAAGTTGTTTCTAGTTTCTTTGAATTTCTTTATCATACAGTACTTAGTAAAGTTTTAACAGGCAAGGTGGAATACGGACTATAGAAGACTCTGCAGAGCTCATAAACATTTCCTTCAGCAAAAAGTTTTAAAGTATCAGAAGGAAAATACTCAGATAGTTTCATTTAAAGACTTAATATACAGTCCCTGAAGATACCCCCAAGAGGATAAAGGAATCACTGAGGAGAACAAGTGCTAGAGTGCAATATAATAATATTCCACTTTTAAGTCATCTCACCACAACAGGGTCTTTAAATTGGAACAGTGAAGTTGGGCCTTTTTCAAACTATGGACAATAGATTAATTGCATCTCTTTCTCCCTCTTTCTTTCTCCCTCTTTCTTTCTCCCTCTTTCTTTCTCCCTCTTTCTTTCTCCCTCTTTCTTTCTCCCTCTTTCTTTCTCCCTCTTTCTTTCTCCCTCTTTCTTTCTCCCTCTTTCTTTCTCCCTCTTTCTTTCTCCCTCTTTCTTTCTGTGTTAAGATTTGATGGGGGGAAAAAATGCGGAGACCTGCTATGGAACAGTGGAAACATAGGAAAAGGCAAATAAAAGGCCTTTTTACTTCCCGTAGAAAGAATGCATAAAAATGAGCATAATATATCTTCTATAACATTTTTTTCTCAATTCCAAACACCCTTTGCCTTTGAAATAGGCAAGTGGACCATAGAGAGAGAAGTATACTGTAATTTTCTTCTAATAGCTCCAAACTCTTCCTGAAAACGCAACCGAAGCAACTCAGCAATTTTAGTGCCAGATGGATGGAAAAAAAAATCGCATGTTAAGATTTCTATGTTAATTAAAAGCTGAATACCAAGACTTAGGTTTACAAATGTCTCCAAACAAGTTTGTGTCTTGGGACAGGGTGCTGCTAATACACTAAAGACTGGCCTTGGATATTGTTTTGTTTGAATGTTAACAAGGTGGTAATCACTGGTGTTGTACAAGAGTGGAAAAAGGTACAATAGGTAGGTAAAACAGTCTTTCAGCATGTGTCACAGGGAGCACTCCTGGAGGGGTAAGGATCCAGACAAGATGGTCTAAGAATTTTGTTCTAAGTCTGATGCTTGAGCTTGGTATTTGAAGTCTACTGCATTTATGTCAATTTAATGATGCTTAAGCTTAGCACCCCAAGAAAGAGGTGTGCTGAAAGTGCTTGCACACGCAGCAAAATTCAGTTAGGCTACTGTCTACAGTCCACAGCCCAATACATACTGCAAGGCAAAATCTCTGTTGGACTTGCATGTGCTCATCTCTGTAAAAATTATTTAGGTGAGGCATGGTATGGGCTACAATGCTTAACTGATGCTCCTCACCTTTCTCCTGCAGGCCCAAAAGTGTTCAAGGTGATAGAAGTCAGAGCTGCCTGTTTGCTGTGTCTCAGATAAAAATGGGAAGCTCTTTGATCAAAAGGATAATTCTTATCATGACACATCACTTGTTCTGTTTGTCTTACATCTCTTGAAGATCACTTAACAGCTTTTCATTTAAGGCATTCAGGTTTTTCCATGCAACTATGTAGAGTTTCATCTGCTGAGATTTGGCTGCTGTGCCAACGTAGTTGTGGGCAAGCTTGGTTGACAGGAGAGTATCAGGCTTTACATCACCAAATTTAGTGATAAATGTTAAAATGGTATCTGACAAGTATGGCATCAGGCAGTATCCCTTCAGTGGTAGCTTTTTTTTTCCCTACACAACACCTGAGTGGAAAATTAGTAAGTTCTTACGTGGCGGCTGCTCCCGGGTGATGGCTCTGTTACCACCCAGCAAGTAATACACAGAACTGGCTGCAACAGTTTGCCTGTTACCGTACTTCTCAACTGGTAGAGAGCAGTGGGTTACTGTATTTTTAGAATAAATGAGGATAAAAGACACGCTGTAGTTTTAAAGGGCAAAATCTGGGGTTAAATTCTGCTGTTAAAGGAAATGCGTGGTATTTCCCACTAAGTTATACTGTATAACAAAAATAAGGAATGAACATCTGTCATATGTAAAAAGAAGTAATGCAGTTATCCTCTATGCACATAATAAATATATTCCATAATACAAATTCAGTGGATGAAGATTGATGATATTTCATCTCCTGCCTATCAGAGATTTCTATATGCTTAGCTCACGTAATTTTGCCTGTTTGAAAATGTTGGCAGGAATTAATTTTTTACTAAAAAGCATGAGTACATCTGTTCGCTTTAGTTAGAAAGTAAACCAAAATTATCACCAGGTATTGCCTCTGTCATAGAAAAAGTCGTATATGCTTGCAAGTAAACAAATGTCATCTTATCTTAATAGAAAATATTTGACAACAGAAGAGAATGCAATGGGAAGGTGCAATCGGTGATGGAGGTAGATCTCTCCCTCCAAAAGAAAAACTTTAGTTTGGGGAAATCAAGAGGAGACAGTGAGATAATGCGGGGATGCAGTGAGAGAGGTAGGATGGACAAAACAACAGGCTAAGGGAAGATCTTTACAGGGCTTTGGGGATAGGTGTAAGTGGAGGAGATTACATTTGCCATGGTCTCAAACAATGCCCCTGACCCAACAAGACAAGCAGCAGTCGTGGTCTGGTGCAGAAATGTATATACCTGTGTGTCCTCTGCGAGAGCAGGTGACAGCTGGTGTGCATGTGTAGGATTACCAGGGAAAGGGAAGGAGCCACAGTACCAAAAGACCCATGAAGAAGAAATGACAGGGGAAATGGGAGTTTTTCAAAAGATGTGCTAAGAGAAAGATCGAAAAGTAGAAAGTGACCCAAGAGAAGGCTGACTAGCACAAGGGCAAGATTTCAAGGACAGCCACATAGACTGGGACACAGATTTTATTAGGAAAAGCTGGCTAGAAATACCGGGGTCACGCTTCCTTGTCCAAGAACTCTTCACATTATCATATTTATGCAACAATAAACTCTGTTTATGACCAGAAGAGCTTGTTAGATATCCTGTTGCTCTGTAGATTTGCTGAGACCTGTTTTTTGCAGATAGCTAAACAGGAGTGTGTCCCTGAATGTTGCACATCTTCCATAGTGTCTTACAGGCTTTTTGTAGAGAAACTGTCATGATGCATGTCAGAAAACCAACCACACCAGAATGTTTCTGGCTTTATATAAGAAAATATGCTTTTTGGTTTTGCTAAACATAAAACCAAGAAACATAAGCCTGTTAGTAAAAGAAGGAGCAAAAAAGAGCATTAATTACTTAAAAAATAAAATCGTAGCAAAAAACTTATTTGACAATACACCTAGCTTAATTTGGTAACACACAGAAATAATCCAGTGTTTCACTCTGCTTTCTCTGGCTATTGGCTTGCAAAAAGTTTTTGTATTTGATTTTTTTTTAACCATTGCCCCCTTGTTATAATAATATGTCAGAACTTTCCTCTATAGATATTTTTATTTTCAGATTACCAATACTGAAATTTAAAATTCCAGTAAATTTAATGATATGCTGTAGTTTGTCTAACAAAGGGTATTCCTTGATATTTTTTCCAAAACACTGATATTTCAAAGGTAAATGTGAGAAGAGAGGTCTGTCTGAATAGTCAATTTATTGTTTCATCTTGTCACTAAAAAGATCGGCAATGAGTATATCTCTGGTACTAAGTGCTGCCTATCCACAGAGGATTTCATGTCAACTGATTTTTAATGATAGAGTAATCAATAACTTTTTCTGGATTTGCTGATCTTGCAGATAGTCACACTATTGAGCAGATACCTACAATTCCTATGGGTTATTAATGCATGCCAAGATAAAGTGTTTTTTGACCTCAGTAACAACAGCCGTCTGCATGGCCTTTGTGGTTCCTCTGTGTTCTACTGGTTTTTTACTTTATGGATTTTTAAGTTAATATTATCTACTTGCATCCATTTGAACCACTCATTTCACATGTGCTTTATCCGTGTGTCTGGTTTCTGATGATTTTCTGACTTCATAGAAGTGTTTATACTTAGTTGCCATTCTAAGGTGGTTAAAAAAATTAAAATGCTAAAAAAATTTCCATTGTTTCCTTTGTTGAGCAAAAAAAAGCCAGGCTATGTCTATCTTTCCCGTGTTGTGAAGCACTTTTGTCAGTGCTGTGGGAATGAGGTGAAGATTTCACTCTGAAATTCTCTAGACATTTGTCCATAGATTCATATATAAGTTTAATATTGTGTATGTTTTATGTTGTCTTTGTGTGAAAGTGAATAAAATGGTATCAGAAAACTGAAGCTCACAGGAAAATGTTTGGCTTTATTCTACATGTATAAAGGCCACCTGAGTTGGGTAGTTCTGTCATGTTTATGGATTGTATTCTAAGATCCTGGGGCAGAGTCATCTTTTTCTGCTGTTTACAGCTGGTGGTACCCTTGGGAACTTACATCGTTAGGAGTAGCAAGGCTGAATTTATCATAGTAGCTTCAAAAGGTCACTCTTAATCCAGAAACTTGCTGCCATCTCTTGCTGCTTCTTCATCCCATGCACAGCATGCCCAATGAGTGACAAAAGACAGAAACTGGGGAAAAAATCACTAAAAAATAACACTGAAGCAGTGTGGTAATATGTGCGGCCAGGTTCACATCAGTGATTTTTTTTTTGTTTGTTTTTTAGTCTAGCAATTTCTCATCAATAATGGCCAATCTCATGTGTGTCAGGATGAAGCCCTATTGTAGGTAATAATACAATAACCAGCCTGCTGGATACATCCCTTACTGCTCTTTGATGTTGATTTAATCTCTAGAGGGTAAGAAAGTTATCACTGTAGCTCTTTCCAAACAGTTTTTGGTTTGGGGTTGTGGGTTTGAGGTGGTTTTGTCTGTTTGTTTTCTGGTTTTCGTTGTGGTGTTTTTACATTTACTATTACAGCTCTTGATATTAAGGTCATAGACAACCTTCAGGTTGGGATTTTGAAGAAGATTGAGATACTTAGATGCACAAATCTCACTGGGAGGTATCACTGAAAAATCCAGCGCTAACAGATAAGCAATAGTAGGGTCAGGGCAGCCAAACAGCTTTGTATGTGTGGCTGGGTTGGTTGATTGGTTTGTTCGTTTTTCTGTTTAACACCTGAATTTCCCTCCCACACTTACACTGTGGACAGGACGTGATCAGCTAGTGTAGCACATGTTAATACACTGCTAGTGGCCTGTCTGAATTTTGTTTTTTCTCTATCCCATGCCTAACATTCTGAGGTCCCATTACCTGATTCATCTGCCTTCTCATAGAACAGATTTTTTGAATATAGGTAATATTTTAGGTTAGGAATGGCAAACAGATGTCTACATGCTGAGCTGGTGCCAGGACATTATGGGGCAGAATTACTGCATTTCAGTCACTTACCAGGAGGAGTCAAACAGCCTGGCATCCAGCAAGCATTGCAGTGTCTACTGCATCCTTGGAAACCAGGAAAAAAATAAGTGATGCTCAAGTGAATATTGTGTTGCAGTGATGTAGTTGTACTGTAAACTTCTTCAGCTGTCCTGTGTTTTAATTATGCTGCAGAGCTCCTCAGTCAGGCAGGTAAAACAATATATAAAAATTACTCCATCTGTCAGAAAACAGAGCCACATCTTTAGAAAAATACAGTGCTATTATTTAAAAGCAGCAGGTGAAAATGTGGTAAGAAAAATGTGATGGCTAGTTAAAAGGCAAGGGAGTGGGGTGTAAATTATGCGGGACATTGTTACTTCAGTTGCAATTTGCCCAGGACATTGGTGCCAATCTGAGGCCTGGGGTCGTCTGAAATGACCTGAAGTCAGCACTTCAGTCTTACGGCTTTGGGGAGGGTTTCCTAAGACTCTACCTTTTTACCTGTAACTATTAAGTTTTACATCATTCCCCTATTAGATGTTACTGTGCATATAAATCTCTGCATGGAAAGTTGGGTAACAAATGAGTCGTTTTGGTTCTGAAAAAAGCTGGATATGACAGATGTTTCACCTCCAGCCACATTGCAATCCAAGGGTCTCTCCCACTCATTTCCATGGTTTTTTTATCTCTTGTAGTTTATCAGTGCCATATGTAAGCTCTGGGGATGTGTAGCAACCTTTCACCTCTCCTGCCATCCTTTTTAGGGTGAATTAACATTATTCTGCATGAGCAGATGAGCCTAATAAGCCTGAGTCTTTCAGGAGTGGTGCAGGTGATCGAGCTGTTCTCCATGCTCTGTTCTTTAATCACTGCAGACTTCCACATTTAATCCCCATAAGCAGTAATTGCTCCTTCTGCCACTGAGACAGGCATGAATAAATAAATGTATTTCTGGCCCTGCCTGGGCAAGCTTGCAGCATAGTAACTCTGTGAGGGATCCCAAGAAATTCAACGTGCGTCACGTGACATGTATGAAAGCTGGAGGAACTGGGGGTCTCGCAGGGCGAACCTGTGCTGCTGATCCTCAACTATGGCAGCGTATAGCCCATGCAACCTCCAAAACCTGGTAGCTTCTCCTCGAGGTTTCAGTGTTGAGATGTGATGGATTGTACGACTGCTGTGTAAGATCACCCAGGGCGGTGTCTATGAAAGGGTGACCGTAGTCAAAGTACTCTATACTCCAGGGGTCGAGCTGCGGAGTTTGGCTCTTTGCAGCAATCCCATTGACCAGATTTCTATTCTTGAACTTGACAGTGGCTTGCTATTTGCCCTCGGTAAGTCAGTGGTTAGCAGTGTGACTGTGGGCAAGCCATTTCACCTTGTTATTTCCTCTCCCATCCTTCGTCTGTCTTGTCTGTTTAGGCTGTAAATAAAATGTTTCTTTAGGACAGTGACTTGTCTCTTAGCATGTATTTGTTCAGCAAGTACAAATAAGATCAAGGCCCCATGGCTGGGGTTTCTATGTGCTCCCACAGCATGAATAATAAATAATAGCAGAGGTAAACTGATTGTGTTAGTACCATTTATGTGTGGAGGTATTATTAAATGAGACAACAAAGGAATATGGTGGGAACATTCCTGAGCCTTGCAGTAGAAAATGGTGATTTAAAAATAACTTTTTTTTGGATTTATAGAGCAGTTTTCTGTATGCAATTGATGCAAAGATTGTTCTTCACACTGCATTTGTGTGGTAACAGCAGTGCATTTAATCTCATATATGGAAATTCTGTGGTTACTATTTTAGCAAGACTTGGAAAAATAAAAATGCTACTCTCCTTCAGATAAACACAAAAGGACTTCTCGCCATCCAGGAGGGTTTGACAGTAGTCAAAATTTAAACTTTAGAGTATTGTGAATGCTATCTGCTTGCACAGAAAGACTGCCTCATTTCCCTCTGGGACTTCTGATACCAGCCGCACGCTCTTTAAAACTACGCATGGCTGGATGTTAATGTTGGTATGTATAGGCTTTGAAGTGATCAAACTCCCACGAGAACTTAGATTTTAATCATCGCTTTGATCTGTGGCTGTGCTACAGAATCAGTTACAAATGTGTCTCAAATCTGTAAAACTAAAATTGTGCGGGACTACTATGTGCCACCTATTTCAGAAACAGTGCACATGATGGTATTTGCGAATCAAAGTCAACTCTGAAGGGAAATGTATGGAAAGTTGCTAGAGACTCTTAAATAATCTCTAATCTATTTGTTCTCTACTGTTTCTTAAGATAGAAATAAGAAAACTCTAAAGACATTGTCATCTTTCTACGTGTTTACTTCTAAATTAAGAGAAAAAAATTAAGTTCCTCATAGTACCGCTGTCAAAGCATTGATACTGTTGCATATAGGGTTTTTTTTATAAAATCAGGATTTTTTTTTTTTTTCAAGTGTTTATTGTCAGCCTGTATCCACTTGGCTGACTTCTGCAAACTTCCAGCGGTAACTGCACAAGATGAATTAGTTAAAAGCTGCCATAGAATGCATTCTTGTTTCCACAGAAATAACCGCAAAAGACCCATTTGATGACTTCAGGGAAGTCAGTATTTTACTATCTTCCTCCTCCTCTATGGCTGATGAGCCACGTGAAAATTTCATCTCTGATCAACAACAGAAGTAAAGAGTGAAGGATTATGTGCTCAGGGTATTGCTGTCTGCACAAATAAAGCCAGAACAAATACATATTTTCACAAAACTTTTCTTAGTTATAGTAAGCATGAGGATTACTTAGAACTACAGCAGTAAGAAATACTTTCAAATTAATTCTTTCCTTGGAAAACTCAATTCTTTGTGGTTACTGAGTATATTTGTGTTGCAAATGAAAAGGTCATTATTGCATGAAGAAACTTTCACGTCTCTAGTTGAAACAAGGTGGAAAGAAATGAAGGACATGGTCAGCAATGCAGTGATGTTATTTGTGTTTTTGACGTTCCCTGAGGTATAGACCAGAAACCATTCTGGATGGTAGACAAGCATGCGGTTTGCCATTTTAAAGAGGTTTATTTCTTCCTTGACAAAGTTTGTAATCAAAAGCCATCAAATGGGTAGAGATGTTAGATTTTAACTCTTTTGTAACCATTTTGATGCTTCAGTGGCTGACACAAACAAATGAGGGAGGAGAACAGAAATAGGAGACTGGATACACTGGTGTCCGCCTGAGATGCCTGGCTCATGCTTTAGAGAAGCTGACTGCGGTGTGAAATCAATGGCAGAGTCACAAATGGCTGTAAATGAAACACCGCTACTTTTGAAGATAGAAACTCTGATGTGGTATCTGCATGTTCTTGTGCCCATTTGTCTGAATTAAGTTGTTTTTTGAGGGAGAGAAATAAGATTGTTGGGCAGTCAGACCATCCATGGTGTGACCATAGACCTCTACTGTGAGAAGTCCTTTCTATCTTGTTTAAAACTTAAACCCTGAAGTTAAAAGAGAAAGGAACAACTGGACTCAGTGTAGTCTGAAGAACACCAGAGTACATCCTGACTAATTCTGTTGCTTTAGTGGATTTATTCTGGATTTTCACTGCTATACCCAAGAGGCAAGACCAAATTTTGTGATAGTCACTTAGGACTTCAGTTGAAATACTGGCAACAGCAAAATGATAGAATGAATATTTCAACTGGCATCAAATAAACCTCCCTATTTTATAAAATATATTATGATCCTTTTGTCTTCATCTTAATAGTTTTGGCATTCCTTCAGTTACAGTTGTCATGTTTTGTTTTTCCAAATCCCAGTTTAAGGTTACCTATATCATTCTTGTTGCCCAAGGGAAGAGAAGACAATTTTAAGCATATTCACTCATCTGATTTTGAGGAGGATGTAGCATTGCTGTTTTTTAGCTGAGTCTCTTTACTCAAAAAAGGGGAGAAATGGAAATAAGATATCATGATATGACAGAATATTTAACTTTGGAAGATGCTTCCTCTCAGCTGTGACATTGTCTGTCACTATATGCCTTACAGTGTTCATTTCTTTACTCAATGTATTAATCACTGGTTGTTTTCTTCAGTCTTCATCACCAAGTGACTTTAAAATGAATGTTTCACTCTCTGTTATAATAGAAAAAGTAATAAATGGAAACCTGATCATTATTAAAATTTCTGTTAGCAACTTCAAATGCAACTTGCTTTATTATTAAATAATTAATATTATTCTATTAATACTGCAGCAGCAGTTGATATTACTGTGTGTGCTGTACAGACACAGCCTCAATTCTTTTGAATGCTCCACTCCTATATTGGGAAGTACTTTGATAGAATACATAACTATATTTAATGTTAGAATTGAGCTTCAACAGACAAAGGAGGCATTGTTATCTTGCTTTATGGAGGGACACTGGGAGAGAAGTGACATGCTGAAATTTAAAGATGGAGTTTGAGGCAGAACTTGAAATAAATTGATATGCCAAAGTCCTGGTCCAGTGCTGTACACTGCACATCTTGTCATCATTTTCAGGTTCACTGCCTCTTTCACTTTGAAAAACCCATTAGAGAAGACTAAAATAAGTCACTAAGATCTGTCACATGGACTTCTGCAGTACTGACTTCTCTTCAAGTGTCTTCGGGTGACTGTGAAAGCCTCCTAACTGAGGACACTGGGTAACTGTAGGAATGGGAGTAGCTCTTGATACCTCTCCCTCCTCATCACATCAGAAACACTCTTGTTGCCCACGGTTAGAACCTGGTGCATCTTGCCATTGCAACCAGAGAGCAGGGTTTCCTGGGGAGATGGTGCAGCTCCAAGCTGTGCTCACTTTTCATCTCTAGAAATTGGAGTCCTGCAGCAGGCAGCACTGCTGAGTGTGGAATTTCATTTGTACTGCTTCTCCTATTGCAAACACAGCGGGCGAATGATCTTGGCTGTTGTTAGTACTCGTATCATTTTGCTCTTTTCCACAGACCCATGGGGAAGACCATAGAGTTTACCTCTGGAAGGTGAAAGGTTCACCATTCTCATTAGAGAGGAAAAAAGTAAGAGAGTACAACTTTGGCTACTTATGTTTTTCTGAAAAACATTTGAACCATATACCTAACAGGAAACTGTCAGTAGAAATAAGAATTCAGAGGGCCTTTATCTTCCATAATTTAATTTTATTGTATTTGTACACTTGAAAGTGGAGTCTGGCTGCTGAGGATTGAAAGGTATTGCCCTAAACTTCAGAGAGTGAGCTCGAGGAGCATTTCAAAGAAAACAAACACACACACACAAAAAGCAATATAGTTTAAAGGTTAGGATTTCTTCTCAATTTCAAGGTTTCTTTGTATCTTTGCCCTAGCATGATTGTGTTCCCCAGCTGACAGTGTTTACTCCCCAAATATTCTACTCCTGTGAAAGTCATCTGGCCTCCTCCAGTTGAGCTGGCCTTTCACAGATTTAGGTCTGATGGATTTGATAAACGAACCCTGTTGAACATTAAAGAGAGAAGAGAGGCTCCTTAAAAATAATAATTAAAAAAAAAGACTCGTGTCCCAGTTGGTCCTTTATTGCACTCAACATTACAGCTGGCACAGGCAGTGTGCACAAAATTGCAGAATCTCTGCAAAAATGTGGAAAACAGCAATTATCAGGAGGTGTCTTGGAAGGTGAAAAAAAACACATATTGCTCATTTGGACTCTGGCTTGGTAAAATCTCTCTACCTTTGCTCTCAAATATAACTAGACTCATTGGATAGCATGCTGGGCACTAAGAGGTTGCTACCAAGTGTTCAGATGTAAGCTGATCCTTTAGAGTAAGAATGCGGCTGTGCATGACAGACTGAATTTGTTCACTTGTCATAGAAGAGGTAGCAGTTGTGTTGCAATTTCCCATCCTATACTAATAATACCTGAAAAACAGTTACTCACATTTGTATTCAGTCAAATACAATCAATAGACATCTGTTTGTACATGAATGTCTGTACACTGGTACCTGTTTACTGCTAATTAAGCTTCATTAGTGATTAGTTTGTCTTCAGAAGGGGAAAAAACCCTCCATAATTAAGGGCTAGCATGTTATGTAGTCCCATATTTTCCCTTTTCAGAACTTGCATTCTAACAGGACCATTAGTCTGCAGTACATTTGTCTGTATTTAAGTGTAACTACATTTCCTTGAAAAGACCATCTGTTCATAAAGACCATCTTTTTCATGCTCCCTGCAGTAAACTTTAGAGAGTGGTAGAATCAGCAAAGGACTGTATTTAAATGAAAATATATGTGGATTGAGAGTAGGTAAAGCTGTTCTATACACATTAGAATGGTTGTGGGCTGGAAAGATTGTAATTATCTTCCTCCTTTACTTTTACAGAATTTTTTATCTCCACTGAATTCTGCTACCTTTGACTAAGTAATTTTGTTCTTTCTACCTACACCTGAACGGAATGTACCAAGTGGCAAATTACCTGAGCAGTGATTGTGGTGAAGGTGTTTTTACTTTGTAGAAAACGAAACGCTTACATTTTCATTTCGCTTGGTCTGATCATATATAGTTACATTACAAACCTGCATTGTAAAGGTCTGGATTCCACCTTACCACAGTAACGCTGAGTGCTGCTTTATTCTACAAATTGTCCTATTGTAGTGTTAGGTACTGTTCAGTTTTAGAGTGGCCTGGATGAACAGCAGGTTGGTCTCCTTAAATAAAGAATTCTGTTCAATTTAATCCTATGCATAAACTGAAAGATTAGGCTAAACTGAATGTCAATGAGGCAGAACTCCACCACCACTTTATGGTGGTGAAAGAATGTGAAATGCCCTAGTAGACTAGCAGTATAAAAAAGGCTCAAAAGTGCTGTAAATGCTTTCATATTACACAAAACAGATTAAGTGTTCCTGCTACCTCAGTGTAGATTATGCAAGTATAGCCCTTCATGATCTGCACAGACATAACTACGGCAACAGAGAGCAAACAAAGTAATATTCTTATCCAGAATTCAGATAAATGTTAACTCCACACAAGAGTTAGGAGAAACATATTTTTTTGTTCTTATTTAATGGTTTATTTCTTATACCAACTAAAGCATGTATACCGAGCTTTCTTAGAAATCTAAGCAAAACACAGAATAATTGCAACCAGAAATAATGAACTGAACAATGCTGAAGTACTTGGAACACAATTCATTTTTTTTCCTGGAAGATGAAGGGAAGATTACAAAGGAAATTCTTGTCATTAGCTAATAGCTTCTTCTCAAGCAGTAAAATTGGTGTAACCAGCAGTAAGAGAATCCTCTGGCCATTAGCTCTATTAAATTGTCTCACAGAAGTAAATTACTGTATATCAGACATAAACAAGTCACTGTTGTATGGAGCGCCTAAGTGACAGCTCTGTACTGTGGGAGTTATCAAACCTTCAGTACCAATATGACCTACTGTATGCTCTTATCAGAAGCATGTGCATCTCTTCTGTGACAAGATACCCCTGTATGTCAGAGAGACTGCCAAACAATTTCATTGTCTGTGTTCTCCACATACCATTCTCCAGAGGAGCTTCACATAGTAGATGAGTTATGCATAAATACAAAAAGAGTTTCCATGTTATTAGGAATTAATTATTCCAACAAAATATGGAGGATTAATGAAAAAAAGACCTGGGGCAATTTATTCACAAATAGTATGTTTTGTGAGATGTTAGGTGGATCATGTTTTTCAGGCCCTTTGTATTCACTCTTTTCAGAATATTAATATGGGTATGATTTTTCTTGTGAAAACAAAAGACATTAGTGGTATGTTGTCTGATCCAAAGCTCTCGTACGATATCCAGTGCTCTTCTGTAACATTTGAACCAGATTGACACGTGAATAATGTTGTCATACCAAAATGCAGTTCATATAAAAGCTTTTTACAGACAAACAAGGCCTGTTTAACGCTTCTAAAGCAGGAAGCCCCAGGAAGGGTATGTAATGAGTTGTCTTTTTTTTTTTCCTCAGCCATTTCTGAAAGGTATCCTGACAAATAAACAGGCTGTAAGTCACAATCATGGAAGATAATGTAAAGCCTTTGGCTACCTGTTCTTTGAGTTGCAGGCGAGCTCTGCAAGGCAACACTTGGTCCAAAAGCCCTGAGACCATGCTAGCATCATGGTGAACGCAAGCTAATAAACCCAGCAAGCTTGGGCCATGTACCTTGTAAACGTGCTTGAATCCCTCCTGGCCTGCATCCCGCCTCCAGGGCAGACAAACAGTGAATTACTGCCTGTCTTCGAAAGACTGCAGACAGAACCATAGCTGGAGGATGAGGGGTTTTCCAGGGAAAGA